>NC_058410.1:38431231-38531767 GCF_002201575.2 Neomonachus schauinslandi
AGAAAGAAAGAAAGAAAGAAAGAAAGAAAGAAAGAAAGAAAGAAAGAAAGAAAGAAAGAAAGAAAGGAAAGAAAGAAAGAAGGAAAGAAAGAAAGTTAGTTAGTTAGTTTCTATAAATATCCAAGTGCAGGTTTTTGTGTGGACATGTTTTTAGCTCCTTTGGGTAAATACCAAGGAGATGATTGTTGAATCATATAGTGAAAGTATGTTTTGTTTCTTCAAACTATCTTCCAAAGTGGCTGTACCATTTTACATTCCTACTGAAAGCGAATGAGACTTTCTGTGGCTCCATATCTTTCCCAGCATTTGGTGCTATCAGTGTTTGGGGTTTTGGCCATTATAATAGGTAAGTAGTAATATCTCATTGTATAAATTTGCATTTACTTGATGACATGTGACACGGAGCATCTTTTCATGTGCTTTTTTGCTATCTCTATAACTTCCTTGATGAAGTGTTAAAACAGATCTTTTTAATAAGATTTTTTAAAACATCATTAATTCAAAAAGCATGTTGAAAAAAATCTATGCAGTTCTTCCTCAAAGTTGGGAAAGTACATGATGAGACAAAGTATAGGCTATTATCTAAGCCATTATTTATATTTTCTTTTTTAACCACAGCTTTTAAAAGAATGTAAAAGCAGGCTGGAAATATCCTACATTGCACATAAAACCAAGGTAGAAAGAGCTAATTAATAAATATACCTTTCCTCAATTTGTTCTCCCATTTTTTTAGACCTAGTTCAACTTGTACTTCCTCGAGGAAGTCTTCCTTGTTAACCTTCGTCAGAAATAGTTTCTCATTTTCTTGAAATCTGCTTAGCTTTTAGTTTCCTTCATTGTGGTTTTACTTTGTATCTCATTTAGAACATATTTCTTGACCAGAGAACGAGCTCCTTGAGAACAAGTTCCCATTCATTCATTAATAGAATATTTTATTGTATGTCTATGACAAAATGCTTATCTTAAACTTACTTGAAAGTCCATTTACTTCTGCATTAAAAGTTACTTTTTCCTGGGGACCCTGGGTGGCTCAGTCGGTTAAGCATCGGACTCTTGATTTCAGTTCAGGTCATGATCTCAGGGGCATGAGATTGAGCTCCGTGTAGGGCTCTGAGCTGGCTGTGGAGCCTGCTTAAGATTCTCTCTCTCTCTCCCTCTGCCCTCCCCTTGCCCCTACATGCACATACTCTCTCTCTCTTTCTAAAAAAAGAAAATTAGTTTTTCCTGAATAGCCAAAATAGTCTTTAAAAAGAACAAAGTTAGAAGTGTCACACTCCCTGATGTCAAATTTTAAACTACAAAGCCACAGTAATCGAAGCAGTGTGGTACTGACATAAAGATGGACATACAGACCAATGGAATAAAATAGAAAGCCCAGAAATAAACCCTCATGGACATGGTCAAATATTTGAGACAAAGGAAGCCAAGACCACTCAATGAGAAAGGGACAGTCTTTTTAACAAATGATGTGAGGAAAACTGGACATATAGATGCAAGAAAAATAATGTTGAACCTTATCAAAATTGAACACATTTTAATTTTCAAAGGATGCTAGCAACAGAGTAAAAACAACCCAGAGGATGGTAGAAAAAATTGCAAATCCCATATTTGATAAGGGACTGATATCAGACTATATAAAGAACTCCTACCACTTAATAATAAAAAAAAAAAAAAACCTGAAACAACCAGATTAAAAATGGGCAAAGGACTTGAATAGATATTTCTCCAAAGAAGATATACAAATAGCCAACAAGCCCATGAAAAGATGCTTAACATCACTAGTCATTAGGAATATGCAAATCAAAACCACAATGAAGTACCACTTCACACCCATTAGAATAGCTATTATGAAAATAGCAAGTGTTGGGGAGGATGTGGAGAAATTCGAACCCTTAAGTATTGTTGGGAACAGAAAATGGTGCAGCTGCTATGGAAAACAGTATGGTAGTTCCTCAACAAATTAAACATAAAATTAGATAGGATCCAGGCATTTCCACTTCTGGGTATATACCACAAAAAAAGTCAAGGTAGGAACTCTAAGTGGTATTTGTACACTCATATTCATAGCAGTGTTATTCACAATAGCCCAAATCTGGAAGCAACACAGTGTTTATATACAGATGGATGGATAAAGGTAAAAGGTGGTGTATACATACATACAATGGAATATTATTCAGTCTTCACACAAGGAAATTCTGACACATCATTCGGTATGGATGAAACTTGAAAACATTGTAAGTAATAAAGTCCATCACAAAAACACTTACAGTGTATGATTTCATGTATATGAGGTTCCTAGAGTAGTCAGATTCATAGAGACAGAAGGAAGGATGGTTGCCAGGGCCTGGAATAAGGAGCTTGTGTTTAATGGCAAAGAGTTTTGGGTGAAGAAGATGGAAGAAGGTGGATGGTGGGGATGACTGCGCAATGTGTGAATGTACCTATTGTCACAGAACTGAGCACTTAAAGGTGGTGAAAATGTAAATTTTATTATGTATATTTTACTACAAAAATTTGACTTTTAGCTGTTCGGTCTTATATTCCCTATTTTCCTAGATGTCTAAAAATAGATCTGATGAGAAATAATGAGACATTTTTTCCCCCTTATTTCCATGTTTACTAGCATCTTTCTGGACCTTGTTCATGGACAAAAATGATCTAGTGAGATTTAATCAATTATACTCTGGAAGCATCTGTGAGATCTATAATTTTTCCCAGAATGGAAAATCAACAACAGAATCCTTGAGCTGAAAGATAATCAAATCTAACTCCTGAGTTTTACAGACAAAGATGCTGGGACCCAGGGGGCTTTCGTGACTTGAGGAGATAACACAGCTGCTCTCTGAGGCTGCAGGCATGGCATTACTGCTTTAACAGAAGTCAGAAGGCTTACAGGCTGTGTGCTACTTGTGGTGCAAATCATATTAGCTAGGAAAACAAAGTTCTGATAAATTCAGTAAACAAAACAGCCATTAGAAAAACAGGATTAGGAAGGGGCTCAAAGAAACCTCAAGGCTTTGAAGATTTCCAAGCTTTTGATCCCCAGTCACAGCACTCAGTAGTCGCATGACCAAGGGCACTCAACTGCTCACTTCTCTCTGATGCAAATTGAATTTAATTGCAGGGCATCCATTCTAGAGCTCCTATGAAATTAAATGAGATAGCGCATATAGCGTGTCTGGCAGGCAACACACACTCTTGATCAGTGTTAATCTTTGCTATACAGAATCTGAACTACCAATTCCATAAGGAAAGAATGAGCTTCTTTTGTTTGTTGTTTGCTTGCTTTTCATGAATTTATCAGAACATAAGGAGAGTGGTTTTTTTTTTTTTAAAGATTTATTTATTTATTTATTTATTTGACAGAGAGATAGAGAGCACAAGTAGGCAGAGAGGCAGGCAGAGGGAGAGGGAGAAGCAGGCTCTCCGGAGCTGAGCAAGGAGCCCGATGCGGGGCCCGATCCCAGGACCCTGGGACCATGACCCGAGCCGAAGGCAGCCGTTTAACCGACTGAGCCACCCAGGCACCCCAGGGAAGTGTTTAATAGAAACACGTTCTTGAGGAGGAAAAATGATTTCCCCTGAGAGACCAGGCAGAGATGCAGTTAAAGGGAAATAGGCAGGAGCACAGGAACTCCAAGATTGAGTAAAGGTCTAAGGGCCTCCTCTAAACTGACTCCACACCTTTCTTGTCCTCTGGCAGACCTCAGGGCATTGTGGCTTCCTTCCCTCATCACTGTCCTAAGCGTCCTGTGGCTCCTTTCTCCCCAGGGCGAGCCAGGTAAGAGGACATCGGCTCTCAGATGGTCATTAAACAAGCCTACAGGGCCTATTCATTGTAAGGGTTTCATTGTATTCACTACAGAAAAGCAAACTAAAATGTTGAAGAGGAGTAAAGGAAATCTCAAAAGGTTCTCTCTCAGTGGTCCTCAGTTATGCCAAATGTTTTACAAATGGGATTAAATTTGCCTTCTTCAGAGTCAGTTTCTACTTTTAGATGACCCTCTGGAGTGATCTATTATTGTTATTTCTGATTCTTTTATCCTAAAAATGGAGCAACCCAAATTCATAGAACAGCTATGCTATCACAACTCCAAAATTATAAAATTATTATGCTATAATCTGTTTTTTTTTTTTATTTCTTCTTTATGGATTTTGTTGACCAAATTGCTGCCTTAAATGTCTGGGAAATTGTGCTAAGAGTTATTATTCTAAGGTATTCTTTACAGAATTTGAAAGAAAGAAAAATATCAAATAGTAAACTTATTTATAATTATTTATGCCTCCTAGAAACTTACTAGCTATGGTAATTCAGTAACTTGAGGTTTGCAGGTACACCCAGATAGTAGACTGCAAGATCTTTAAGGAGAACAACATTATCTCATAACATTACTGTTACCTCTAACAGTAGTTGTAGCCACACAACAAATGATTGTTGAACGGTCAAATAAATAAAAGAATTAATAGGGAAATAATGAACTGCCTTGCTCATTAATTGCTCATTAGTATTGCTATAGCTTTGATTACTTTTTCCATTGTATATTTCCTATTCATCTTTCATGTACTATCATTTTGACTGAGTTCTTTCATTTAAAAAAATTAGTTAAGATAGTAATGCCACAATGCTGGGCATTCTTTAGCCCCCAGCTCATTATCTCTTTTCTATGGGAACAGATTAATCCTAGCCACAGTCATGTATCATTGATCAAGAACTTTCTGGGTCATGTCAGGGATTGAAGTTGGGGGAGCAGCTTGGGGACATCCCAGAGTGAGTTGAAACAATTAATTTACTAAGTATGCAGGACTAGGTCTCAGGCTTATGGTGACATAAGTGAGCATCAGACTCCTGTGGAGACTGGTCTTACAAAGGTGCCAATAAGTTTTCTTTCTATGATAAACTTGCTTTCTTCTTATCTTTAGCCATCTTAAGTGATACATTTTTTTACATTAATTTATATTTGATTGTTGATTTTTTTCTTTTGTGCGTCATTTTTGGTTTTGGTCATTTCCTTTGTCACAAATAAAAGTTTCTTCTAGTGTTATTATCTGTCCCTCAGAGCCTGTAAAAATATTCACAAAGAATAATTACTTTGCGAAGAAATATTGCAGAAATCTGACGTGAGTTAAAATCATTTTGTCGGGGCGCCTGGGTGGCTCAGTTGGTTAAGCGACTGCCTTCGGCTCAGGTCATGATCCTGGAGTCCCGGGATCGAGTCCCGCATCGGGCTCCCTGCTCGGCAGGGAGTCTGCTTCTCCCTCTGACCCTCCTCCCTCTCATGCTCTCTGTCTCTCATTCTCTCTGTCTCAAATAAATAAATAAAATCTTTTTTAAAAAAAATCATTTTGTTGCTGGAGCAGGACCAGTAGTTAGTCATGGAGAGAAAAATTTTTTTTCTGTTTGCTACTGTCTGGGAAATAACTGCAAAGTGTACTGTACCCTATGATTCTCTTGCTCTTTCTCCAAGAAAGGAATTACAGTTAACACAGAAGGTAAATTTATGGTCATATATCACTTCTAGGAACAATAGATATTATCTCCATTGAACAGAAGTATATATATATACATTCAGAAAATATAGAAACATAATTAAATTAAAAAAAACCTTCTAAAACCCTAGTTGGTCAAAGAATTTGACATCTAAATTCCAAGTTCCTTTTCAAATAAGAGGAAATTTAAGAATTCTGTTCTTGCGAAGGAAAGGGTAGAGAGCCAGCATCTCGGTGACCCTAGTTATATGTCCTTCTCCAGGACCACTTTATCAATAAGCTCATAGCTCTCTCTTAATTCGGACATGGATTAATTTACTGAAATTATTTCCTTAAAGTATCAGTTCACATTTCTGTTCTCTTTTATAAAGATTGATTTATTTATTTTAGAAAAAAAAGAGAGTATGAGTGGGAGGAGGGGCAGAAGGAGAGGGAGAGAATCCTCAAGCAGACTCCCCATTGAGTGCAGAGCCTGTCACGGGGCTCGATCCCAGGACCCTGAGATCATGACCTAAGCCAAAATCAAGAGTCAGATGCTTAACCAACTGAGCCACCTGGGTGCCCTCAGATTTCTGTTTTCTATCTTTCCTGTGACTAGTTTAGAACTGGTCCATCTGAAGAATTTTATTTTTTATTCCACAAAATGTTGAGTTATTATCATATTTTACATTACTTCAGTTAAGCTTCCCTTTTTAATATATGTTAATATCTGATTTACAAGCAATATGCAGATGCAAGGACTGCTAATTTCTCAACTGCTTTCTGGCAAGCTTTCATTAGCATTTGGTTAAGGTGATTCAGTGACAAAACATTTACTCAGTACTAAAAAGATGAGTGCAATTGGCAATTCACGGAATAGTAGAAAAATCTCATCCAAAGATATAGAAAATGTGATGTAGGAAAGCAGGTGGCAAAAGGCAACAATGGAAGAAGGTGTTAATTCATTGTCCTTAATACAAACAGAGTATTTATAATGCTGAAAGCTAAGTCCCAGTGAGAAAGCCTCAATGTTCAAGGGACAAGGTAGACGATAAAGTAGTTGAAGGGAACAAGCAAAGGGGGAGAATAATAGGAGTTGACATCAGAGATAGGTAACGATATCATCCTAGCATCTGTGTTAAGATTGGACTATATGCAAAAAAGTTGAATGAAGGGTTAACATTACAATACAAACATTACAATAATCCAAAGTAGAAATGAGAGTGGTGTGGATTACATAGCAAGTAGTCAGATACTGGGTAGGTTTTGAAGACAGAGCCAACAGGATTTGCTGATACATAGGATGTGCAAATTGAGAGAAAGAGAGGATTCATTCTATATTTATCGAGTCAGTATATGTGTTAGGCATTGTGCTAAGTATCTTGGCCTAGAAAGATAAAAAAGCACAGCCCCTGCTTTTAAGGAGCAGTTGACCTAGTACATTTTTTTTTCAAACTTTTTGACTGCATAGTAAAAAATAAATTTTATCTGTGATCCAGGATGTACTTACATATATATCTGCACAACTGTAACAAAGGTTTCAATAAATGATACTTACCCATAAAATATAAGACATAAAAAATTAATGTAAAATATTTCTGTAATATAAAACTATGATGTTGTTTTATATTTTATTTCATTTAGAAAATGCTGGTCAAAATCCATTAAATCAATGGTTCTCAAACATTTTGCCCTCAGGAGCTCTTTATTGACTTTATTGACTTGATTATTAAGGACCCTAAAAGGCTTTTCATTTATGTGGGTTATACAAATTGAGGTTTACCATATTTTAAGTTAAAATGGATAACTAAAAAATATTTATCTAAAAATGGCAATAACAAACCCATTCTATGTTAACATAGCTTATTTTTAATGAAAAACATCCTTAAGGTAACCCACACAAAAATTAGTGAAAAAGGACCTTGTTTTACATTTTTGCAAATCCCTTTAAGGTATAAGACAACTAGATTCTTATATCTGCTTTTGTATTCACTTGGTTGAGATATGCTATTTAAATTGAAGTAGATAAGAAAGTCTGGCTGTACACGGATATGTAGTTAGAAAAGGGAATAGCATTTTAATAGCATTTTGAAGATAATTGTCGATTTTCTTTCTTACTACACCAAATTCAATGAGTAGTAGTTTCTTTTTCTTTTTTTTAAAGATTTTATTTATTTACTTGACAGAGGGAGAGAGAGAGAGCACAAGCAGGGGGAGCAGCAGGCAGAGGGAGAGGTAGAAGCAGGGAGCCCAGTGCTGGGCTCTATCCCAGGGCCCTGGGAACATGACCTGAGATGAAGGTAGATGTGTAACTGACTGAGCCACCCAGGCAGATGTCCAATGAGTAGTAGTTTCTTAAAGGTTACTGCATCATGAAATCTGAAACTGTCAATGAACTTTTAGCACTTTTTTTAGAATCTGTTGGCCTGTCTTGCACTTTGAATGGATCTTTTACCCACTCATGAGTTGGGCAAATTATACACTGGTCACTTGGAAAATATTGGTCCATTGAATTATGAAGATTTTTCTAAATGTTTATAAATTGCATTATATAATATCAAAAAAATTGCATGTGTTAATATCACCATTCATCTCATCAGAAACGTCATTAAATATCAGGAAGTGTCAAGCTCACAGTGGTGGATACAAGGTTTTTCAAAAATTCCGTATTTGCTAGAAACTTTGCATTTTATAATGGCAACAATGATATATACTCATTTTGTTCCTATTCACCAAAGTGGTGGCCAATTACCCGAGACTGAATAATAATAGTTTCTCAGTTCTTTCAGATTGAAATGGTATGTCATTTAAAATGTATGTAGCTCCTCTGGTAGCTTAACTGCACAAGAATTTTCCTTGAGACAACATTTTACTTTGCTATTCCCCTATTGTCACAGAGAAGATTGGAAGGGGGTGTACTTAAGTTGAGATTTAATATAATTAATATTTTCACTGTTTCATCAAGGACATTCCTAAGTGAAATTGATAATTTGCTTTTTAAACTGTGGGTGCATTGCAATGAAGAATATAGTGTCTCCTAGTATAGTTTGGTGCTATTGCTTTGATTTTTGCTAGAGGCACACAGTTTTTCCCACTATTCCTTTTGCACCATGATTGTGGAATATCATATACTATGTTGCAAACGTTAACACAGTGGGAAAAGCAAATAACATCTTAGTATCATTATGAAAATAGTTTTGACCTAATGGACATGTCTCCCCCAACCCCCACCCAGGTTTCCATAGATTGCACTTTGGGAACTACAATGCTAAGTTAGATTGGGCAGTCACTAACAAGTGGTCAACCATAGTTTAACATAGAGAACACATTAAAACAGGAAAACAAAAAAAGAAATTAATTTGGAGGAAATGAAAAAAATGTCTAGATTTTAGTTTTATCCCGACCAACCAAGGTCATGACTAATAACTGAATGGAAGAGAATGCAATTTAAGTTTATCCAATTTCAAAAACCATATTCTTTCCAATATAAATGCCATCTTTTTGTAAGAAAATGCTGTGAAAAATGATCACGTGTATTTGAACAAATATTTACTTAGTATCTGCTATAAGCCACCATGCTTAGTATCTGCTATAAGGATTCCTATTATTCTAGTATCATAACAGGCAAAGTCTGCTTTTAGTCCAGTGGTAGCAATATTTTCTTTTCTTTTTTAAAAATTAATTAATTAATTAATTAATTAATTTATTTATTTATTTTTACAGAGGGAGGGAGAGAGAGAGAAAGTCTTAAGCAGGCACCACACCCAGCATGGAGCCCAATGCAGGGCTCTATCTTACAACCCTGAGATCATGACTGGAGGAGAAATCAAGAGTCAGATGTTTAATCAACTGAGACCCCCAGGCACCCTGGTAGCAATATTTTCTTAAATGCAGATAAAAAACAAACAAAATAATATTCTGGATAGTATCCAAGTCTATGATAGGAATATACAAAGGTAAAAGCAGTACTACCCAAGCTCCATACTTTAAAGGACTTCACTATGGCCCTCCAGTTGTACGTCGACTCACAAAGCAAGTAGTCCCTGAGGTCAAGTGTCATGGTCACCCCAAGTCAGCAATCCCAGAATTCCCCACTTCCAGGTCCTTTTTTTTTAAAGATTTATTTATTTAAGAGAGAGAGCACAAGCAGGGGAGGGGCAGAGGGAGAGGGAGAGAATCTCAAGCAGACTCCCCACTGAGTGCAGTGCCGGCCCTGAGGCGCAATCCCATGACCCCGAGAGACCATGTCTTGAGCAGAAATCAAGAGTCCAATACGCAGCTTAGTGAACCACCCAGGCGCCCCTCCACTTCCAGGTCCTTCTAATGGTGTTTGTATTCTAAAGGGAAAAATGAGCTACACGTGTGTAAATTCCTAGGATGACTTCTGAAACAAGGAGGCTGGACTGAGCTGCCCATAAGCAAGAGCATGAAAGAGGTCTTTCTCTGTACAGGATAAAGTGAAATGGGAAGGATAGTGAGTATGGGGCAAGAGGTTCCATTTATACTCTGCTCTGTCCTGTAAATGTTAAAGATGGGTCTGAGTAAATGGGTAGAGAGACTGGGTACATAGTTTGAAACTTACTTTTAGTTAGGTAGATTAGGAGGTTATGCTTGAATATAGACAAGGCGCTCTTGCAGAGTCCCCACATCATATCATATCAAACACATCAAAAATGTACATGTTGAATATTAATTTTTGTTATAAAAATTTTAGGAGTTCTTATAGTGTTGGTTTTGATAGAATTTGGCCAGAAGAAACTCATTTAATATTTGATTTCTTGGCAACTGTTAGTATACTTGGAATTCTTGTAAAAAAGAGGAAAATTATAAACAAATTATTTGGAAATGATGCAAATTTCTCAAGTTCTTAAATAATTTTTTAAAAAACTGACAAAATATGTTTTGCAATACTTAATCATCTATTAACTTTTATTTTGAAATTTATTGTTATTTTGTAATAATATTTTTCAGTTCTCATACATTTCCCTACATCCTTGAAAAGCTTATTGTGTTTAAATGGGTCCAAATGTCATAGTATCATTTGATAGCTTAGGGCCTAGCCTTACACTGTGTTGTCTAATACACTAGCCACATGTGGCTATTTAAATTAAACTTATGTAAAATTAAAAATTCAGTTCCTCAGAGGCATTAGCTACATTTCAGATGTCCAATAGTCACATGCATTTAATGACTACCATGTAGAAAAATGCAGGTATAGAATACTTCTATCATTGTAGAACATTTTATTGGACAGAGCTGATCTGTGCCAATCTTAGCCTGGAGTTATAGACATTGACGCTGTCTGCAGACTACAAATCAACTCAGTTATGAAGTACTGGGAGATGGGTCTCTCACTGGACTGTGAAGGAAAGGAGTATGACGATGACAGATAATGTTTGCAGAATGCTTTGGAGTCAGGTTTCCAATCCAAGTACAAATGACGTGGGATGGAGTCCAGAGCCAAGAGGCTGGAGGGAAGTGTGAACAAATAAGTGGGTGGAAACAGCGATACCAACAAATAACAACAAATTCAAGACTTTGGAAATGAGACCTTGTGGCTCATAAGGAAAATGAACGCCAGCTTAGTCAAAGACAAGAGGATCTAATTCAGGTATCTGCCTGCCCCCCCCCAGGAAGAAGCAGATCTCTGAGATCAGGCAGAGGAAGTGGCAGTACAATCTGGCAGCTGATGAAGTGTGAGGGGGAAACAGAAGCTGCCAGGAGACCAAAGAGAATGGAGAGATGGTCCTTCAGAGCCGGGGCCACTGGGAAGTGTCCTGTTTGTGGGACTGGACTCCCTTTGGGAGGAAATGGAGACTTCAGTGGAGAGGATAGTCAGAGGGGGTCACCATCAGAAAACAGGAAGAGATGTGGGACTTGATGGGGTCAGGGGTCAGTGGGTAAATGATTCACACACACACACAGAAAAAACCATGGTGCAGGCCTGAAACAGATGGGCTTTCTCAAGGAAGAAAGAAAATAAGCAGCACTCCTTGTTTGGAGGGCACTTTTCTCCTGCAGAGGAAGGAAGAGGAACACCAAAAGGAATGCATACCAAAGGGTCGGTAAAGGTGAAGAGTCCAGAAGAGGAGCACTTCTGAAAGTCAGGAGGGAGATCTTAGGGGGAAAAAAATGACACAGAGAACCGCAGGTAGAAAAAACTTTGAGATTAGAAAATGAATAGACCTACACCGATTGCTACATCACTAAAAATCTTTCTCATACTACTTGAATATAAGAGGGCAAGGAAATGCCTTGACGCTAGGGCATGGCAGGCCACATAGAAAATTCCGGAATCAGGATTTTTATTGCAAGGAGGGCAAGCACACTGATTCATGGGGTGAGAGCAGAAGAGAGGTGGTTCTGTAGGTCAGTGTTTAAAAGATCTGAGTCGTATGTTCACAGTTATTCAGTAAGAACAACTAAAACTTATAAAATACTGTATTGTTTCCAGAGTGCTTTTCTTGAGCATGTCATCTCATTTAAGTGCCAACTTGCATCCTGTAAAGGAGGCACTACTCTAACTCTCATTTCATGCGTGGATAATGAGGTAACTGAGACAAGAAGAAGATTATTTGTCTGGGACTCTCCGTTCCATCTCGTGTGGCCATGTTATTTCTTCTTTCCACATTCCTAAGGATGCACTGAAGTGTTTTGTAAAATGTTTCCCTTGCAATAATAACCAGATTCCACCTGTCTGTTTTTTGAACTGGCCATCAGATTTTGCTGAATTGAATCTAATTGCTCTAGGACTTTGTAATGCTTTAAAAGTTCACCCTTGGCCAGGAAAGAAAAGAAATAAAAGAGTTTTCAAAGGTGCTTTCATGACTATGTTCCTGTGTCAAAAACTGGCTTATGTTTTGGCTCAAATCTACTGGAAATGCCATATGCCTAGTGTAGATTTTGTCTTTCTTTCTGTAAAGATTTATTTTTTATTTTTAAGTAATCTCTACACCCAACATGGGGCTTGAACCCACAACCCAAGATCAAGAGTCACATGCTCTATTGACTGAGCCAGCCAGGTGCCCCATGTCTTCCTGATCTTAATGAGGCTATTTTGTCATAAGAGGAAAAACACGGTTTGAGCTCCTATTGCTAGAAACAGGCTTTGGAATAATAGAGGAAGTTTACATGTAGATGAAGCTATAAAACAATTGAGAAAAGTATATTTCTTTAAGAGCAAAATAGGGCAGGAATTTTTATTTGAGAGCTTTAATTAAAAGCAGTTCACTACCATTGGAGACAGGGATTAGATACTTATTTTTATTTCTATTTTCACTGTGTGTATAAAATAATGTAAAAGAGAGTCAGAGACAATAAGTCTGATTTAAGCTTCTTAAGACTATTGACAAGCCTTTAATTATCTCTAGCAAACAGTTTAAAGAAGATGAACAGGCCTCATTATGTCACTTTTCTGGTTACAACTTTCCTGAGGCTCTTATGTCCTTTAGGGAAGAATCTAGATCTCTCACTGAGGTGGAGAGATGTTCTCATTTGTTAATCCTGACCTACTTTTCTACTTCTGGGTCCATCTCCTGTCACCCTTCATCTCTACTCTCCATCTCAACCCCACAGAAAACCCCAAGTACACAATCCTGTTTCAGGCCTGTCTTCAAGATCCACCTCACATTTCACCCCCTATGTGAATCTTCCAGAACTCCCTGAGACTGAGTCACTCTCCCCAGTGCTTAGCAAAGCTTCTACAGACCGTCCTACAATATTCAGCACTCTGCTCAGTTGTTATTTGTTCCTGAATTTTCCCCATCTCCAGTTTTTGAGCTCATTGACGCAAAGGATCCTGCCTTAAGTAATCTTTGTGGTTAAGTGACAGCCCCCAAATATTTCAGTACCAAACAGCATTTATTTTATAAACTAGGTGTCCACCAATGAGAGAAACCACCTTGTGACAGGAGTTGAGTGAATAGGAAGGGGCTGAGGTAGGAGGTTATGCTTAAGAAGTAGTAAGTGAACTAGCATGTGTTGATGTCTCTGAAAAATTGGTTCTAATATTTCCATGTTTAAACACACAGTCGATTTAATAAACAGTTGGATTTGGTTGGGATATTAATTGGTGTCTCATTCTCTGAGAAGGTGAAAATGCACCTTGTGTGTTGAATGACTTGAAGGATCCACTTGTGGTCGTGGCATCATTCAGTCATTTTGGTGGAAGAACATGTACAGAAGAACTATAATGTCATTGGGGTTGAATTTGAAAACGTAATTTAAAGTGGTGGCAAGTGCCATGGTAACAGTAACATAGCAGCCCAGTGTGGTGGGCTAATTAAGGAAAATCTACATAATTTTTGATCTTGAAAATTAATGTCAAATGTTTTTAACCTGATAAGAATTTTTCTTTCAGTGCAGTTCAGTTATGTTCTAAATCTGTGATTTCTAAAGGGTGTTTTAAATCATACAGGCTTGGGGCGCCTGGCTGGCTCAGTAGGTAGAGCACATGACTCTTGATCTTGGGGTTGTAGGTTTGAGCCCCACATTGCGTGTAGAGATTGCTTAAAAACAAAATCTTTAAAGAAATAATGAAGAACACAGGCTCTGTAGAGTATTAATAAATATTATATACATATATGTTTAAGTTTCACCATCAACTTTGAGAAACATTGGATTAAAAAGGATGAAGGTGGTTTCTTTACTATTTTTTTTTATTTAAATTCAATTAGCCAATATATAGTATGTCATTAGCATTAAGGAGGACACGTGATGTGATGAGCACTGGGCATCATAGGCAAGAGATGAATTACTGAACTCTACATCTTTACTATTGTTTTTAATAACTGGCAATGAATTATACATCTCCAAGAGATGTATGAGGTATGGAGTAGTTTTAAATTTTCCTCACAGCAGGGGCGCCTGGGTGGCTCAGTTGGTTAAGCGACTGCCTTCGGCTCAGGTCATGATCCTGGAGTCCCGGGATCGAGTCCCGCATCGGGCTCCCTGCTCGGCGGGGGGTCTGCTTCTTCGTCTGACCCTCCCCCCTCTCATGTGTTCTCTCTCTCTCATTCTCTCTCTCAAATAAATAAATAAAATCTTTAAAAAAAAAAAAAATTTTCCTCACAGCAGATATCTGCCCCTGTCTGTCTGTCCCCTCTTCTCTCTCTTGCTTTCTTTAGCTTTGATTTGCCGTCCTCGTTTATTTGGCTGCTATAAGAAAATATTACAGACTAGGTGATTTATAACAACAGAAATTTATTTCTCACAGTTTGGGAGGCTAAGAAGTCTAGGATCTAGTTGCCAGCATGGTTGTGCTCTGGGAAAGACTTCCTGTTTCATGGCCGGCTCCTTCTTATTCATGGCTTGTCCTCACATGGCAGAAGAGGCTGGGTGATCTCTCTGAAGCCTCTTTTATAAGGGCACTAATCCCATTCATGACGGCTCCACCCTCATAAATTAAGCACCTCCCAATTCCCCACTTCCTAATACCATCATCTTTGAGAATTAGGATTTCAACATATAAACTTCGGGGGAACACAAGCATTAAGACCACAGCTCTTGGGGCGCCTGGGTGGCTCAGTCGTTAAGCGTCTGCCTTCGGCTCAGGTCATGGTCCCAGGGTCCTGGGATCGAGCCCCGCATCGGGCTCTCTGCTCAGCGGGAAGCCTGCTTCTCCCTCTCCCACTCCCCCTGCTTGTGTTCCCTCTCTCGCTGTGCCTCTCTCTGTCAAATAAATAAATAAAATTAAAAAAAAAAAAGACCACAGCTCTTGAGCATCCCAGAAAACTGTCTCCTATGTTAGTGTTCATCTGGATATAAATAGTAGAGGCATTTACTCTTCTGTCTTCTCCTGATTTAAAAGAAAAAAAAAAACACAAGACGTAAGCAAGCTGATGTTACGTGATACTGTGAGATTTTCAAGAGACATCCTTTGAATGATAGTCAGTCTTGGCCTGGCTAGCAAAAGTGAGAAGCTAGGAGGCTGGATACTTAGTGCTTATTCCCATGCTTGCTCAAAACAAAATGTTACAACTGGTATAGTATGTGGTATAGTTATAGGGAACTAAATTCTTTTAAAGCTCTTAATTTACAACAGCATTTCCCAAAGAATGTTTCACTAAACAGTAGTATCTCCTAGATATGAAAGAGAGAAAGAGAGAAAGGGAGAGCGAGAGGAAGGGGGTGGGGGGGGGGGAGAGACCATTTGCCCAAAGAAGCAGTGAACAACTGAATAATTGTAAGGAATTTTTGAGCTAGGGAAATGCCAAGGACCCACTTCAAGTCGGCAGAAATAGCTGAGACATTCAGGCTAGTGCTCAAAGGATTTGAATTGCACTGATGTGGAAGTATTAAATGTTATAAGGTAGAGACAGAGTCAGAAAGAGAATCATCTAGATGAGAAAGCAAATGATCCATTTAGATCATGAATTTATTTTTTTTCTGTTTTAGTGTGGAAAAACAGAATATTTTCCTTTCTTAAACACCCACATCTGTGTCAGCTGAAGATTTCCTACTATCACAATAAATAAAACAAGGTGGGAATGAGAATGGAGAGAAAGAGGAAGTGTTCTTCACAGTGAATCACTCTGGCCTTGATATGCTGAATGAAATTTATTTTGAACAATGATTACAAGATGAAAATACCAGTGTATTTCACAATGTAAATGGTATGTTTGACCAAAGAACAATACAATACAAAACAAAGGCAACTAAGAATGGATTATAGAATAATGTTTTGTCTGTCTTTAAATTTTTTTCTGACCAAATTTTTTATGACAATTCATACCTTTTTGGTTTGGGCTGTTGAGGGGTCCTTTTTCCTCCTTGAAAGAACCTGAGAAGAAATTATTTTTTGCCACTAAGTCAGAGGGGGCATATTTACATAGTTCCTCATGATGTGACCAGGAAATCCTGTGTAGAAAAAAAGCTGCAGAAAAAAGAAAAAGGTCGCCTGCTTATGTTTTCTTAAACTTCCCCTGCCCCACCCCCAGAGCCATTTAAAATAAGGCCTCACTTTGTTTTTTAAACTATGGATATTAGCACCGAGGCTCGAGGCTCGTATTTCAGGGGTTGCTTGTCTTTGCTGACGAGAACCTAAGGCGGTGGAGATTCAGATGTATCTTTCTCTCCCTCCTGGGGCCGTCCAGTCCCACTAGGGACAGGTGAATCTCCATGTGCCGAAGGCATTCCTGCTTCGGAGGCTTCTAATCTCTTGCCTGACATGCCATCAGCTCTCCCGCTGACGTCTGGGAGCTGTGTGTCCCAAACAGAAAGGATACAGGCTCTGTGATCTCTCTCCTGAATGACAGGGACCCTGCCAGCCAGGAGGGGCCTGTCACTTCAGAGCCCACAGCAAGGACAGCAGCTGCAGCTGATGCCTTAGGGGAAACCAGATGCACTAATATTTTGAATGTGCTTTCAGGTTTGCTAGGAATGTACCGACTTGCTGCAGTTGCTTTGCAGGATCCTGGTATTTGAAATCTGTCATGCCGCCAGAATATGGTAACTCTGAGCACTAGGCGCCGTGTACTAAATTTTACTTGAGGGTTCACACATTCTTGCTGACAAGTTCTATGGACCCCAGGTTTTAAAAAAGGAAACTTACCCAGAATGTCTAAGAATACGTGGTGAGTCAGTGCTATAAATGGTAATCCAGTGGTACATTTATTCTCCAATAATTTAGAACCATTTGTGTTCTACCTAGAATGTATTCTGTCTTTGAGAAGGATGGGGTCCTTCTTCACTACCTGGGAATGAAAACTTAGCAAGCTAAATCAATGCTCTGGAAAAGGTTAGTTTTGTTGGAAGCAAGCACTGTTACTGTAATCCAGAGACAGAAACTCATGCCTTTTACATTATCTATATTTGTCCATGGTAGCTATAGGGTATTCCAATGGGACTCACTCTCCTATTCCTTTTCTTTGTAAGGAAGGCAGATTTTGCCTTCCCCTCATCGGGTTCTCTCTTTCTATAGCTCTTTCCCCAAGTTGGCTGTTTTTGTCACTTTCGGAAGTATAAGATGACAACTTAGGCTTATATCACAGAGTTCAAGGTTTTAAAGGCCATGTTTCTTCCTTGTTCTATTGACAGAGTCTCTTGGTCCTCAACTTAAGTGGTATTTGACACTTTTGAAACTCAGCTGGATTCTTTGATCAGCTAGTAAGGATTTTCATTAAGCTAGAGCAAAAACAGGAGAAAAGGAAGTCATCGTGCGATGAACTTCCCCTACAGGAGATTTTACCTCTAAGGACAAGGACACGTGCATGTTGCATAAGCAAGGATGTTGTTTGACTTGTTCTCTCTGTATCTCAGGCACATAGCACAGTGCCTGGCATGAAGTAGGGACGACCTAATGTTTATTGACGGAAAGCATGAGCGAGTGCATAAGCAAATTAATAAGTGGCAGGCTTTCAGAAGGAGCTCTCCATGTTATTCTGGGAAGAAAAAGGAAGGTGACTATTTTCAACTTTCTTGGCCATTTTTTTCCCCTTACCTTTAATAACATAAATGTATGTTGTATGCATTCTAGGGGCTAAGTAAGATCTCTGCCTTCCAGTCATTTTTGGTAACAGCTCCGAATTCTGATGGTTGGCATCAAGTCCTGGGCCCTTCAAGTGTCAGAACCACATCATTTATTCCCTGCAAAGTGCTCTCTTAGGTTGTTGCAAAGATTCAGGGAACATGAAATTGGTGGTTTGCATCATTGTTTCTCATCTCTAATTCCTGACACATACTTGGTGTTCTGCTGGTATCGTGGTGGAAGTGAATTAATAAATTTCAAAAGCATATGTTCAAATACAATTACAATAATATTTTCACTTAGTGTAAGTAGTTCTTCAATTACTTTCTGCTAAAGAGGGATGCTGAGAGCACTGCAGAAAGTTCCTTAGGACTGAACTTCTTCTATATGGACATTTATCTCTCCAGCTTACATGCCATGTGTCTTTCTATGACACTCAGTTTTCTCGTGTATAAAATGGAGATATATTTACCTTTTGAAGGTATAGTTGTATTTTCAAGAGAGCCCGTATAAAAACACCAAAATTCCGGCACATTATAAGTCCTCTGCTCAAAGCTGCACATTGGCAGTATTGTTTGGGATCAGTATGCGGGATAGGTGATGAAGACACAAAATGAAAAGTACTCTGACTTTACTCTCAAGCAGCAACAGTGTCAGCACTTGAATAAATGAGTCGTAATGCAACTGTGCAATAATAATAAATAAATAAAGAGATTAGGAACACAGTGATTAACTTTCTCAAGGGTCCTCCAGGAAAACTTGCTAGAAAATGGGAACTCTGACTTCAGACTGTTAGAATGAGTATAAATGTGTTAGGCAAAGAAAATAAAAAGGGTCACTGTAGGCAGCAGAAATGAATTTGTAAGATCTCATTCCCTTTGATGGCTGCATAATTGTGCAAGACTGTTGAATCTCAGATCTGTACTTCTGAAACAAATAATGTAATATATGTTAAGGAAAAAAAAAGAAGAAGATAGCAGGAGGGGAAGAATGAAGGGGGGAAATCGGAGGGGGAGATGAACCATGAAAGATGATGGACTCTGAAAAACAAACTGAGGGTTCTAGAGGGGAGGGGGGTGGAGGGATGGGTTAGCCTGGTGATGGGTATTAAAGAGGGCACGTTCTGCATGGAGCACTGGGTGTTATGCACAAACAATGAATCATGGAACACTACATCTAAAGCTAATGATGTAATGTATGGTGATTAACATAACAATAAAAAATTTTTTAAAAAGAAATGAATTTGCAAAGACTCGATACGTGGGATCATATTTCATATTCATGAAATAGAAGTCCAGAATGACCAGAACCTTCAATGAGGGTTTAGACAAAGCAGAGGTGGGGAAGCAGGGTTTGAAGCAGGGGGAAACGTTTGTTGGAGGCAGACTGTGGAGGAACTCCTATGGTAAGTCAAGGAATTTGGTTTTCTGTAATGTAGTTTGTGTTTTAGGAAACGAGTTTGGGAGGTAGTATGAATGATGGCATAGTGGTTAAAAGGATGGAGTCTAGAACTAGGCTGCCTGGATTAAAATCTTGCCTCTGCTGTTTGCTAGTTGATTACTTTAGGGTAAGTTACTGCAACTTCCTGGGCCTCCTCAGTTTTCCCAGCTGTAAAATGGGGATAGTAAAAGCATCTGCCTCGCAAAGTTGTTGTGAGATTTAAATGAGTTAACCTACAGTTAGAATAGTACCAGGCACATAATTAGTGTTATAAATAAGTGTTGGTCAAATAGTCATAGTAAATTAATAATAAGGAAGAATAAGTGTTGGTTTAAATAATCATATAAAATAGGATATGGCTAAGATGGAGGCAAAACCCAGATGGTGGTTTTCTTATGGCCCAGGTGAGAATCAGGTCTAAGCCTTACAGTCATTTTAGTGGACTACAGTAAATGCAGAAGGAAAATTCTCAGGTCCCAAACAGAGGAATCTGAATAAAACAACAAGGTTTTTGAAACCACAGGTGAGTTTGAAATCATCAGTGAGTGGGAGCAAGTAGACAAAAACACATAGTAGTACTCAAACTAGATCCCAGTCCCATTGCTGGGCCTGGGACCAGCAAGACATGGAGAAGCCAATCTTGAAGACATGTGCATCTTGGGGCGCCTGGCTGGCTCAGTCAGTAGAGCAGGTGACTCTTGATCTCAGGGTCATGAGTTCAAGCCCCATGTTCGGTGTAGAGCTTACTTAATAATAATAATAATAAAAAAAAGACATGTGCATGCATATGGAGTCCTGAAAGGAAGCTATCTGTATAAAGCTAGAAGCATCGAAGAGCTGCACAAGCTATGAAATGGAGACCAGAAAAATCTTTATCTATTAGCCTGGGGCATGTGACAGGAACATTTTATTCTCTATAGTTCCATAAATGGAAAAAGTGTCACCTGAATAAATATAGGTAGGCGAAGCAGCTCTGGGGTTCTAATGAATATTACTCACAATGTATGGAGATTTTAAGCCAATGAAATGAACATAAAAACTGTTCCTGAACAACCCAAGTATGTGCTATATAAGAAACACAGTTCAAATTCAATGACATGGGTGGGTAGAAAAAAGATGGAAAAAGATATACATGCCAATATTAATTTAAAAAGAATGATGAAGGGGTTCCTGGGTGGCTAAGTTGGTTAAGCTTCTGCCTCTGTCTCGGGTCATGATCAGGATGGAGCCCCCATGTCAGGCTCCGGGCTCAGCAAGGAATTTGCTTCTCCCTCTCTCTCTGCTCCTCTCCCGACACATGCGTGCGATTGCGTGCGCTCTCTCTCTTTCTCTCTCTCACGCTCTCTGTCTTGAATAAATAAATAAAATCTTTAAAAATAAAAAATAAAAAAATAAGAAGAATGAGGAAGTAGACTTCGGAGCAATAAAAATTCCTAGGGAAAAGGAAAGACATTACATAATGATCAAAGTTTTTAAAATACTTTTATTTATTTTTTTAAAGTAAGCTCAACACCCAACATGGGGCTTGAACTCACGACCCCAAGATCAAGAGTCACATGCTCCACCGACTGAGCCAGCCAGGTGCCCCTGTAATGCTAAATTTTAGACTAGTCCACCAGGAGGACATAACAAGCTTAATGGTGTACACACCAGCCGTATGTGAAGAAAAACAACAACAACAACAACAACAACAACATGAAGTAGAAATTGATGGAGCTGAGAAAGGAAGTAGACATATTCAAAATTATAGTTACCTAGTATGTAAAAGAACCAGACAAAATGATCAACCAACAGACCTACTTGGCAGATACAGAGCATTTCACTCAAGAGCAGCAGAATACACTTGTTTATAGGTCTCCATGGAAGAATAACCAAGATATTCTGAGTCCTAACACAAAGAATTGAAGTCATATAAAGTATATTCTCTGATCATAATGAAATCCCACCAGAAACCAATAACAGAAAGAAAATAGGGATATCTTCAAACACATGTAAAGTAAACGACACAATCTAAAAAATGCTTGGGCCAAAAAGCAAGTCTAAAAGGAAATAACAACAAAAAAGAACAGAATGGAAATGAAAACACAGCATATGAAAATATGAGGGATGTAGTTAAAGCAGTTCCGTGAGAGAGATGTATGGCATTAAATGCTTACATGAGAAATGAGGAAAGTTTTCAAATCAGTAATTTAAGTTTCTACCTCAAGATGCTAGAAAAGGAAGAGCAAAATAAATCCAAAGTAGCAGAAGAAAGAAAATAATAAAGAACAGAATATTTTTTAAAGATTTTATTTATTTATTTGACAGAGAGATAGCGAGAGCAGGAACCTAAGCGGGGCGGGGGGTGGGGCGGCAGGCAGAGGGAGAGGGAGAAGCAGGCTTCCCGCGGAGCAGGGAGCCCGATGCGGGGCTCGATCCCAGGACCCTGGGATCATGACCTGAGCCGGAGGCAGACGCTTAACGACTGAGCCACCCAGGCGCCCTTATCTTCTTTTTTTAAAGATTTTATTTATTAGAGAGAGAGAGAGAGGGAGCATGAGCAGGGGGAGGGGCAGAGGGAGAAGCAGACTCCCCGCTGAGTAGGGAGCCCGATGTGGGGCTCGATCCCAGGACCCTGGGATCATGACCTGAGCCGAAGGCAGACGCTTAACGACTGAGCCACCCAGATGCCCCAATAAAGATCAGAATTAAGTGAAATTGAAAATAGGAAACTGGTCGAGAAAATTAATGAAACAAAAGGCAATTTTTTCAAAACAAAAACAATAAAATTGATAAACTGCTAGAAAGGATGATTAAAGTAAAAAAGTGAAAAACAGAAATCAACAATATCAAGAATGAAATAGGTGCTATCACTCCTCCTACCATAGCCTTTAAAAGGAGAGATAATAAGAAGAGAACAATATGATTACAAACAATATGATCCTCATAGGTCTGACAGTTTGGAAAAAATTGAACTTGTACAACTCATCCAAATTAGCAGAATTGGCTACATACACATATATAATGAATTTGTTTTCCAATCTGTTAAAATATACTAGTTGAAACTCTACTGCAAATGACATTTAAGCAAACTTTCTGTTTCAGAATATCCTTGAACAGTAAAAGGCAAAGGTTAAGAATTCTGGCTTTTGTGGTTAAACACGTCTGTTCTGTTGATCTCTAGTTGTGTGGTTTTGAGTCAAGTAAGGAGCCTCTTTCATGTCTTCTAAGGCAAAAGCATGACAGCAAGGACCTGTTTCACAAAACTTCAACAACTGAATGAACTCCACTTTGTGACATCCAATGCCTGATAAACTGCTCAAAAAATATTAGGTTTTATTAGAATTTGCTATTGCCTCAGTGCTGTCATTATATAATCAACTCTCAGTTCCATATATGAGAAAGCTTTGTATGGAAATCTGATTAATAGAGTATGTGGTTGGTATAAAAATGCTGACTTTAATAACAAAGGTCTTGTAAAATGAGAAAAGAAAGCTGTTTATATTGAACTTCTGTGTTACAGGTGTGCTGTGAGCAACTTTCACATGTAGTATCTCATTTTGTCTGCACAACAGCCCTATAGAATAGTAACTATTCGGGGCGCCTGGGTAGCTCAGTTGTTAAGCATCTGCCTTTGGCTCACATCATGATCCCGGGGTCCTGGGATCGAGCCCCGCATCAGACTCCCTGCTCCATGGGAAGCCTGCTTCTCCCTCTCCCACTCCCCCTGCTTGTGTTCCCTCTCTCTCTGTAAATAAATAAATAAATAAATAAATAAATAAATAAATAAATATCTTTAATAGAATAGTAACTATTCTTTTTTTTTTTTTTAAAGATTTTATTTATTCATTTGAGACAGAGAGATACAGAGAAAGAGAGAGCATGAGCAGGGGAGAGGCAGAGGGAGACGGAGAAGCAGGCTCCCCACCGAACCAGGAGCCAGACGTGGGGCTCGATCCCAGGACCCTGGAATCATGACCTGAGCTGAAAGCGGACGCTTAACTGACTGAGCCACCCAGGTGCCCCTAGAATAGTAACTATTCTTTTCATTCAGAATTGGGATATGAGAAATCCTGTTTCAAAAGCCATATGGATAATTAGTGGCAGAACTATATTCAAACTCCCCAAGCCCTTATTTTTATTTTATTTTTTTTAAATTTTATTTATTTAAGAGAGAGAGAGTAATTAAGAGAGAGAGAGAGAGAAAAAAATACAAGCAGGGGGAGGAGCAGGGGCAGAGGGAGAAGCAGACTCCCTGCTGAGCAGAGCTCCATCCCAGGACCCTGGGATAATGACCTGAGCTGAAGGCAGATGCTTAACTGACTTAGCCACCCCGGCACCCCTATTTTACTCTCTTGTAGCAAATGTGATTAAGCCAAAATTGACTGAATGGAGATGAACTTTTCTTCCTTTTGATGTTTCATCTAGTTTAACTAATTTAAGCAGTTCACTGTTTGATCTTGTATGCCTGGTCTTGTGCATATAATTTTGCTGGAAATAAGTCATGAAATAATTATGATTTTCATAGTTTCTGGTTGATCTCTGATAAGTTGTCAATGTACAGGTTATAAGTTCTGACTTATGAAATTATAGTTAGGTAGGTAGTTGGATGGATGGATGGATGGATAGATAGAGTGAGCTGGCTATCAAGAAAGTAAGAACCAGGCAGGCTTGACTATAATGAATAAAAGACTAACTTTTTTGCTAAGTATCACAGGACTCGGGCATTTTTAAAGGCAGAGGAATGTGCCCCTAAACTTTAGCAACCAGGAGAAATGAAACTAGAAGGATGTAACAGAGGCGACAATGACCCCATCTTCCACAACTCTCCAACATTTTTAAACATCAAAATATAGAATGTTGAATCACTATATTATATACCTGAAACTAATATTACACTGTATGTTAACTAACTGGAACTTGAATAAAAACCTAAAAAACAAACAAAACATTCTTGAGAGGAATTAAAGAAAATGTAGTAAATGGGGAGGAGAGGTAATGGACTATACCCAAGGTTTGAAAGAGTCAATACGGTAAAAACCAAATTTATGTAGAGATCCACAGCAATCTTAATTAAAATCTCAATAGTTAAAAAAAATGACATATCACAGTACACTGGGGAAACCTTTTAAATATTTGTATATATTCAGATATATGAGTGAACATGCTGTTTTATAAACATGCATTGAAAAAAGGTGTTTCATAAGAATAAAAATAGAGTTTATATTGCATTTGGGATAAAAAATAAATTATGCTCTATTTAAATGTTTGAATAAAGGGGTGCTTGGCTGACTGAGTTCCTAGAGCACAGGACTCTTGATCTTGGCATTGTGAGTTCAAGCCCCACATCTGGGGGAGTGGATTGTACTTAAAATTAAAAAATAAAATAAAAAAATTTTGAATAAAAACTCAAGTATATTTTTTGCTGTCTTTCTGGATTTTTTTTTTATATCACTTAGGTATTTTTGGTTTAGAGTTTGCTTATATTGAAAATTTGATAGCATTAGCTTTAAGAAGGCTGCAGTTTGTATTTCAATCTTAGAGCGCCCTCTTCTGGTTATTTTTAGGCATGAGAAATTCTGAATTTTATCAATGGATGCCAAGATTTATGTCAAAATTTGTATTTCCATATTTTTGTAATTAAATTTCTGACATGTGACTGCAAATCACTACTGTTGATTGTTAGGGATTGACAAGTTTACCTGAACTACAGTGTGTGATGACCAGGAATCATTTATATGCACCAGAAATCCCTAAGAAGCTGATATCTGAAAGCCAAGATACTTTGAAACTTAGGGCCCAAATGGGAAAGCCATAAAGGGAAAAAAAGGAAGAAGGAAGAAAACTCATATAATTCATCAGTTATTGCATGTCAGGTGAAGTACTAGGTATTCCCCAGCTATCATCTTAAAGAGTTCAATGGTTTTTGGTTTGACAAAGAAAATTGAGCTCAAGAGTTTAAGTGACTTTCTTAAGATCACATAACTGATAGAGTCAGGTATCGGGGCCTTCTTGACTGTAAATTTTGTCCTCTCTCCATTAACACGTGATAGAAAATAGAGAGAGAAGCAGAAAAAGAGTGATGTATGGCAGAGAAGAGTTTGTGACTTACTCATTCAATTACTCATTTAACAAGCATGATTAGATTTGTGGATTGGAGAGTATATATGGTTAAAATAAGTTAAATATATTTTAATTTGGAATATTTTAATAAGCAAATAGATTTAGCTATAAATATTGTTAGATGTCAGGTAATCTCTTCATTACATAGTAATAAGTACTAACAAATTGTGTTCTTATCCTTTTTTTAACACAAAAAATTGTATTTTTAAAAGATTTATTTATTTATTTTAGAGAGAGAGCACGTGCGTGCGAGCAGGGAAAAGCGGCAGAAGGAGAGGGAGAGAGAGAGAGAGAAAATCCTAAGCAGACTCCCTGCTGAGTACTGAGTCTGACGTGAAGCTCGATCTCATAACCCTGAGATCATGGCCTGAGCCAAAACCAAGAGTCAAAGGCTTAAAGGACTGAGCCATCTAGGCGCCCCCCCCAAAATCTTTTTTAAAGATTTATTTATTTAATTAATTAATTAATTAATTTAAAAGATTTTTTATTTGACAGAGAGGGAACACAAGCAGGGGGAGTGGGAGAGGGAGAACAAGGCTTCCTGCTGAGCAGGGAGCCCGATGCGGGGCTCGATCCCAGGACGCTGGGATCATGACCTGAGCTGAAGGCAGACACTTAACAACTGAGCCACCCAGCCTCCCCTATTTATTTATTTTAGAGAGAGAGAGAAAGAGCGAGAGCATAAGAGTTGGGGGAGGGAGAGAATCTTTAAGCAGACTCCAACTGAGCACAGAACCCCACGAGACGCTCCATCTCATGACCCATGATATCATGCATGACCTGTGCTGAAACCAAGAGTCGGAGGCTTACCTGACTGAGCCACCCAGGTGCCCCCAAACTGTATTTTTTCATTCCCCAAAGGAGAGCGACAAAAGGTAGAAAAAGAGAGATTTTTGCCTAGTGCTGACTACATGCTAAATTTTTGTTTTGTTTTGTTTTTATTAACTGTTACAATAACTCTGTGGTGTAAGGCATTGAATTTCAATTACCCTGATAAGATAACCATACATCCTGACTTTTTGAACAGTCTTGGTTTACTCTTGTTGTCCTGGGGTAGTTGTTAATAACACCCTTTTCACTGTTCAAAATATCCTAATTTGGACAATGTGTTATATGTCCTTCTAATTATCTATCTTTCGTACTTGTGGAAACCAAGGCCCCGAGAAGTGAAGCAACTAGCCCAAGGTGACCAGATTGTAAGTTGCCAGGTTAGAGCTGAGAGAAGATTCTGCCTGACCCTAAGCTTTCACTGTGCCAAGGTCGTTTCTGTCACATTTTCAGGATTTCTCCAGGGCCTTTTTGAACCTCCTTGTCTATTGAGGCATATAATTTATTGCTTATCTTGTAGTCTTTATAGGCTAAGTCGTAACGGTGATTAAACTTTCCACATAAAATAGAATTCCATTTTCAAAATGAAACCCAGATCTTGCTGACATGACCACTCACGAACACTAGCAACTTTTTTAATGGCTGCCGTTTGGTTGCTTTGCAGAGTGACCGCCATACAGTTCTTTACTAGGTCATATCCAAAGTTTCTCAGGATATTGAAAGGCAGTGTTATCTTTATTGAATATTCTGCCCATCCTGTAGTGCTCTGTCAGATCAAAGGGTTCACCTTGTTGAATAATAATTTTACTAATTAGTTCCTGGGAAAAGTGTGTCATTGTCAGAGAGGAGACAATCCTTTGTGTTAAAACCTCCAGTACTGGGGTTATCAAATGTATAGATCCTTGAAATTCATCCTCAGGACATTTGTCCATTAAAAAAACCCATGCGGTATGAATGTAGGGTCTGAGGTGGAAGGTGGGGAGTAGGTTGAAGCCAAAATGTGAGATGCACAGCCAAGAGCCCTCTTGGGGGAAGAACCTGCAAAACAGCAGCCTTCGGGGTGCATGGGAAGTGTCTACCTAAAGGGAAGCCGGTTCACCCCCCCCCTTTTTTTAAAGACAGTGGAAGTGGGGCCCTGAAGAGCCAGATAATAAAATACTATATTTGATAGAACTCGTTAACTTTAATGTGGCTTGACACATTTCTTTTCCCAGGAGTATTTGAATTTCAAGAAGTGAAAAGGTAGGCAGAAACCTCAGCAGGGGTTGACAGCCCGCATGGATTTCAGTGAGGGCTCTGCTTGGAAAAAATCTCAATGCAGAGGGGGAGGCTACCGGCTCTGGCAATGGGTAGGGTGCCTCTCAGGGCAGCACCTGCATTTAGGTGGACTTACAGAAACATTGTGAATGAGGATTTTTAAAAAGCTGTTCTCTTTCTGGGCTTTGGTCCTGGCATAAAATTCCAAATGAGAGACTCTTTTTCTTCTCTCCTGTCTTGGCTTAAAATAACATACGCATAATACGAGTGTCTCATAAACTTTCTCACTTTTGTGTGAGAACCACTTTTGTGTTTTATATGGTGAGAAAAGAATATTTTTTTGGTGGATAATGAGGAAGAAGGAGAGAGAACTATTTCATACTCTGCACTTTGTACAGAGAAAAACCATCCCGAATCTTGCAAAAGCACACTACAAAGTCAGCTGGCTGAGAAGCTGTCCAATTTCTGCAAAATCCAATTGGAGGAATTCTTTCCATTCTATCAGCATCGTCGTTCTTATCTTGGCTTATTAGGGACTGCTAAAATTTATTCCAATGTACATTTAAAAAACGCCCCCCCTTTCTTTTTCTATTCACATGTCCTCATGTCTAGCTCCTTAATAGTCCATAATCAGGTGAATTGTTTATGCTGTTAAGTGAAGATGGCCTTATGCTGGAGGGTCTCTGGTGTGTTGCCATGGAAATGCCATGATCACTGATTCAGCATCAGGATTTTTGGCCACCCTGTGGAAATGAGCATAGAGAAAAGACAAGTTGAGATTTGAAAAAAAAAAAAAAAGTATCCAAAATAACCTCAGCCATACTCTTCCCTTGCTTATACAGTAAATGTGTCCTTTAAAGAGTTTAATCTTTGTATTTAACTTTTAAAAATGAAATCCAGTTATAGATACATGGAAGTAGCCCGAGAGCTATAGTTGGCTAGCCTGGAAACAAAGAATATAGAGATTTTTGTTTTTGCTATATTTGTTAAGGATAATAGTAATTATCTCCTGGTTAGATCATTTTAAATAGTTAAATACCGTCATGTATGGAAAGCCTTCAGCATGGCTTTGTAGTAGGCAGATTACTAAAGCTGCCCCTGGAAGATTTCCATCCCCTGGTTATTCAAGCAAATGCTAATGTAGACATTGCCGGAAGAGGGTCTACAGGTGTAATTGAGGATACTAATCAGCTGACTTAGAAGAGCTTGTCCTGGGTCATCTTGATGGGCCCCTTGTCATTATAGGAGCCCTCGGAAGACTAGGAGGGAGGCAGAAACATCAGTCAGAGAGATGTGGCAGAAGTCAGAGACATTTGAAGCGTGAGAAAGACTCAATCCAACGTTGCTGTGAGCCAAGGAACATGGGGAGCCTCTAGAAGCGGAGGGCAAGCCCTGGACCACAGCCGGGGTGGAAACAGACCCTCCCACCCTGCCACTGCATGGAACCCAATTCTGCCAACGACCAAGTGAACTTGGAAGCAGATTCCTCGCCAGAGCCTCCAGCAGGGAATGCAGCTCTGTTAACCCCTTGATTTCAGCGTTGTGGGTCCAGAGAAACTATCTGACCCCTAGTAGTGTGCCATAATCAATTCGCATTGTTTGTTTCTTATTTTTTATTTTTTTTAAGTTTTTATTTTACTTTTTTAATTCATTTGAGACACAGAGATACAGAGAGAGAGAGAGCATGAGCAGGGGGAGAGGGAGAAGCAGGCTCCCCACTGAGCCAGGAGCTGGAGGTGGGACTCAATCCCAGGACCCTGGGATCATGACCCGAGCTGAAGGCAGACGCTTAACCATCTGAGCCATGCAGGCGTCCCTGTTTTTTTTTTTTTTAAGATTTTATTTATTTATTTGACAGAGAGACACAGCGAGAGAGGGAACACAAGCATGGGGAGTGGGAGACCGAGAAGCAGGCTTCCCAAGGAGGAGGGGCCCGATGCGGGGCTTGATCCCAGGACCCTGGGACCATGACCTGAGCCGAAGGCAGACACTTAATGACTGAGCCACCCAGGCGCCCATCGCATCGTTTTAAATAGCGAAATTTGTGGTCACTGGCTATGGCCACAACAGAAAACTAGTGCAGGCACAAAGGAATGACCAACAAAGGTCTTTCCTTTTCTTTTTCTTTCCTTGTGCCTTGTTCACTGATCCAGTGTTGCCCTCTTCCTCCCTTATTGATATCCTTAATTTATTACTTTTTTGTTACACACTTGCGATCAGAAGGAGTGGGAGAAAGAGCAGCCTTTCTCTGTTTTTAGGGTCATTTTCTGCCCTTGCCCCCTTCAGATGCTCATTTCTCTCTTACTCTCTTTTTCTTGTTCATCGTCATCCCTCCTTCCCCCAGCATGTTCCAAGTAATAGATAGGCTGTGTTGGCTGGGATTGTGGCCAAAATTACTTGGGGAATGGGGGAAGAAACATTTAATTTGTTTTTTCACCAAAGACCCCTATACCCTGCTCTTAGGTAAAAGCAAATTTGAATAAAAACAAAGAAAGAAAAAGTGGAAAGTGTCTTAGAAATGGGGTTGTTTTGAATGTAGCACTTCCTTGCTTTTGTAAAACACCATGGAGGTGATTGAGAAGACAGCAATGAACTTGTGAGAAGGATGGAAGCCTATGTGGGTCTAGGTCAAGGTTAGAGTCATTAGTGCCCAACGTCTGTAATTACCATCAGGGTTTCCTCCTCTTCATGAGCTGATATCCAACAGGTAAAGTGCCCAGATCAATTATAATACCATGTAATAGATGACATCTCCCAAGCCAAATGTATCCCTTAATAAAGACAGCTGATGATAGAAGGATGTGATGTGTTTAAGAGGGACATAAAGTGGACCAGACTGTGAGGCCCTCATCTTGTAAGACCTTACTGGAGGCTTCTACATTAGGGCCTCTCTAGAAACGAATCTGCCTTGGTTGTGTGTTCTCTTCAGCGTATTCAGCAGCTCAGGTTTAGGGAGAGGAGTTTTTTCCAGACAAGCATGAGGAGGGATTTTGGGAGTAGAGGATATTTGCAAAACAGCGGGTAGAATTTCACACCGTGAAGACTAAGCTGGTCATGCGAAAAAGTAGACTCCCATGCTGGAAATGATCATTCTGGGGTAATGAAAATTCACACTTGACATGTGAAAGCGATTCAAAGGTAACAATGTGTGATGTGAGAATGTACAGCTTAGAAGAAAGTCAGTCATTTCCTGTAGCTGGATTTCTTGTCATCGTTATTTATGATACTAAAAATCCTTCGTGAAGGTAGACCGCTTTAGAATTTATTTAAAAAATTCTCACTTACAAAACCTTACTTCTCCCATGAGCACTGTGAGGTAGATATCATTATTTCCCTGTTACCGATGAAAAGAAGCCAAGACGCAAATAATTACATCATTGGCCAAAGGCCACTCCTTAAGAAGTGGTGCAGATGAGGTTCAGCATTTATGCTTCCCAGCACCACAGTGGCTTCTGTTTTCTTTCAAGCTCTCCACAGCCTCCGGAAGGGCACTTGGAGAGGACTAGGGTATAGTTCTTTCCCCTCCCCTAGTTTTTGAAAAAATTGTGGTAAAATATACACAACCTCAAATTCACCTCTTAACCTTTTTTTTTTTTTTTTTTTTTAAGATTTTAGTTGTTTATTTAACAGAGATAGAGAGCACAAGCAAGGGGAGCTGCAGAGGGAGAGGGAGAGGGAGAATCAGGGAGCCTAATCTAGGGTTCGTTCCCAGGACCCTGGGACCATGACCCAAGACGAAGGCAGATGCTCAACTGACTGAGCCACCCAGGTGCCCCACCTCTTAACCATTTTTAATTGTACAGTTTAGTGGTATGAAGTACATTCACACTGTTGTGCAATTGACACCATTCTCCATTTCCAGAACTCTCTTCATCTTCCAAAACTAAAACTCTATACAGTTAAACATTAACTCCCCTGTGCCCTCTTCCCCAGCTCCTGGCAACCACCACTCTACTTCCTGTTTCTATGAATTTGAGGTACCTCATGCAAGTGAAATTTATAGCATTTTTCTTTTTGTGACTCTATGGTCCTTTTTAATTAAAAATAAGATCTCCAGGACTCTTGTAGGTCTAGATAAACCAAGAAATGTTTTATCTGGATTCCTGGCTTATCAGGTGATGTTGCCCTCATCACTGCCTGTGACTCGCTTGCAGATTTCATGCTTCTCGCACCTGTAGGCTCTGCTAGGTTGCAGGTCCTGGTCCCTGGGGGATGGAGAGGGAAGAGGAGTGTTTCCTACAGAGGATATAGTAAGTGGCCCAGGGAACCTGAAACCCTATACTGCCACCTGATCACTTAGGGCTTCTCATGCCAAGGGACCAGCGGGCACAGAAAGGCAAGGGTAAATGATCTGTTTTATTTATTTGTTTATTTATTTATTTATTTAGAGTTGCTGTTACATATGGGAACAAGGAGGATTATGTCTAGAACTTAAAGGACTCACTGGAGTGCTTCTTGGTACTGCCAGGGGTGATCATCATGTTGATGGACAAGTGTAGCAACTGAGGCCAGGTAAAGACCAAAGAATGAACGGTGGAGACTCGTCAGTGCTGAAGGTCTGAAGCATCCCACCACATAAGCGCCCTGGACCTGTTGAAGGTGAGGCTGACGTGAGGGACATCTAGAACAGACTGAGTGAGGCGATGATGAAAATTAAGTACAGATCGATTATGATCAACAGCCTCTCAAGACATCTGTGGTAGAGTGGACGCAGTGTGGGCATGAGCAGATCTGACTGCTGCAAGGGATCTATGCCAGGATGCCCTTGTTGGCCCTGGCCACTTCTCCCAGGTCTACCTCTGATTTTACTCGTTGTTGAGGTGAGCAGCTCTTTATGAGCTTAAACTCAACTTCTGCACGCAGCTGTTTCATCCTAAGAAGGTAATATATATCTTTGCACTTGCCGGGTGCAGGGGTGTGGGTGGATTCTAAAGCCCGGAACTGGAATCTTTAGAGTCACCCAGCTGGCTGCAGGCTGGGACTTCCGTTGGGACTCCTGACTAGAGCGCCCCCACACAGACTCTCCACAAAGCCTCGACTTTCTCAGGGCATAAAGCTGGGTTCTAGGCATCAGCATCCTGAGAGAGAAAGAGCCACACAGATGGCGTATCATGGTGTTGTTTCTACTACAATCTGTTCTCAAAGCAGGCATAAAGGCCAGGCCAGGTTCAAGGAGAGGGAAAGTAGGTTCTCCCTCTTTATGGAAGAAAGGCAAAGTCCTGGGGAAACTCACATGGGACAGGAGGTATTGTTACAGCCATTTTTGTAACAGACAACCTACCACAGATCTGAAGAATAAGTAGAAATTAACTGAGCTAAGAAGGAGAGGATGAGGTGGGATAAGGAGGAAGAACATTCTAATAAAAGAGAAGAGGATTACAGGCTCTGTGTGAGGTGAGTGAGGGGCTGTTCAGCTTCAAAGCAGAGAACCACTATGGGAGACAAGAGACTGCTAGGCAGGCAAGGCCAGGCCAACTAGGGCCTTGGAGCCCATATTAAGGATTTTGTCTTCATTACAAAAGAATTGAGAAGACTGGAAGCATTTTAAATGGAACTGAGTGTGTGTATGTGTGGGATGTTGAGGTGGAGAAGGTGGTTGATCTGATTTGCATTTTTAAGATACCATTTTGGTTATAGTGGAGTGTGGATTGGAGGCAGGTAAGGACAGATGACATGTTAATGGGAAGTGTGATGGGCCTACTGGTAACACAGACCTGAGAAGTAATAAGAGGAATGGAGATAAATAGAGTAACTTGAATATGGTCAGATGATTTAGTTGTTTTATGGGGTAAGGGTAGCAAGAGCATTCAGGAATGGCTCAGGTTTTGAGCTTGCATACCTGGAGAAAGAAGTGATACTGTTTAACGAGGAACACTAGTTTGGGGGAAAGATTGAGTGTACATTTTTGGTGTGAGGTGCCTTTCAAACATTCAAAAGCAAATGCGAGTTTGCAGTGCCAGGCACTCAACATTTCAGAATATATCAAATGGATTTTCCTCTGGTTCAGCCCCCACTTAGGAACTGGAAATTCTTGTCTTCTACACATTTGTCTCTGTCACATCAAGAATTCCTCTTTAATCATGTGTTAAATCCATAAGTTTACACTGCATAATGTAAGTACCGGTCACTGTTTTAAGCACAAACAGTACTGCTGGGAAGAACTAAAAATTCCTGTCCACATGGAACTTATATTCCAGTGATGGAGAACGTCAATCCACAGACAGTAAACATGAATTATAGTTGGAAGTGCTAGGAAGAGAAAAGGTACTGGAGAGTGACAGGTGGCAGTCTTTTTAGATTTTAAAGGGAAGACATCTTTAATGAGATGATCTTGAATGGCAGCCCACTGGTGGGGATAGTGGGGACCAGCTGTCCAAGGCCAACTGAGTGCCCATCCTTCAGCTTGGGCAGGACTCTGACTTAGAGGCATTCAGTCACCATCCCACAAACAGTAGCTTTGTTCCATTGGTTCCTTGGCCAAGCATATACATCAAATGTCTGATGACTTGATTAAACTGAGAGAGCCAACATGCAGATATCAGTGGGAAGAATGTTCGAGGCAAAGGGAAAAGCAATTGTGAAAGCCTGAGTTAGGTGTGTTCCTGATATATTGAGAAAGATTTGGGGCCAGTATGACTGGAGATAAAGTGGTGGGAAATGAGGTGGCAGATGTATTCAAGGATGAGCTCATAGAAGATCTTTTAAATCCTGGTAATGAAGGTTGATTTTGTTTTAACTATAATACGAGGATAGCCAGAAGCTTTAGGTGGAAGGGTGACATGATCCGAATTATACTTTCAGTGGGTCCATCTGGCTGCTGTGTGAGCACAATGTGGAAGGGACTGAGGAGAGTAGGAACAGGAAAACTAGCAAGGAGGTTACTGTGGTGATCCAGAAGAAGAAGATTATTATTAGATCAGGGTGATGGAAGCAGAGATGTTGGGAATGGTCAGATCTGGGGTACAGTTTGGAGGTGAAGCCTACAAATCAGGCTTCTCCTCTAGGTCATAGTGTGGCATTGTTGTTTCTCTCTCTCTGCATACTCTGTCACCTCCTCAGATGAGCTGGTTTGATTGGCTTCCCAGGCCATTGTGCTGATCACCCGCTGCTTGCCTGGTCCATAAAATGTCACCTCCTGTCACATCATATGTTGCCCTACTGAAGTGGGGACAACACACTTCCTGTCCCTCAGACATGACCCCTGGTTCTTGGTGCCAGTGTGTGTGCCTTGACTCCCACTCTCTGTTTCCTCAGAGTGATTTTTTCCCTCAGGATGCTCCTTGGTCGCTTAGGCAAAAAGGCCCCGTTGACCCCAGGTCTCTGCTTTCTAGGCACCCCTGGATGTGTCCTGTTGCAGGGCCACCCAAAGGCAGGCTGCAGCCAAACTCCCCAAGAGTTGGCTGAGGTGGTACTTACTACAGGTGAGGGAAGGTTGAGAATCTTGTGTGGTAAGGTTATCTTTGAGTTCAAGTACATCAGTTCGTGATTTTCACCATTTTAGGAGTCTTAGAACTTTAAAAACTGAAACTGGCTTATCATGAAGATAAAAGATAAAAGATTCGTTGTCTCACTTCTGAAGGTATTTGCTCCTCCTCGTCTAATGACACTCATTAATTTAGCATTTAAATAATTTACTTGCCTTTGACTTCCTTTGTGCTTTAATTCTAAAAATTGTCCTTTAAATCTGTAAAATGCCTTGAGCTTTTTTTGGAATCAAGAAAGGATTTCAATATTAATTGAATTGCAAGAAAGGATTTCAATATTAAATGAGTGAACAAACAAGTGAGCCGTTAAGTAAACACACTACTTTGGTTCAGAGGATTTGTAGCAAAGACCTAGAAAAAAGAAACATTTATTTTGTAGAGGAAAGCTTCAGGAGGCATCCTAAAGCTTGTTTTCATGCATATGAAAGGGAGCGATATACTAATATTGATTTCCTTTGAATACAGTACCTCAAAAAATGATCTTGGGTATTTTTTTAATTGAAATATATTTAACATATAACATAGTGTAAATTTTAGGTTTACAACATGTTAGTTTGATATACTTATATATCAAACTATATGGCAGTGATAATTAGCACCTCATTTATCATAGATACCTAAGAATAGAATAAGTGTTTATTAGGAAAAATTTCTATATATAGAAAAATGTGAACTACTGGAAAGGATTAATAAAAGTAGTTGTGATTGGGATTCTTTAGATGATTCTTTAGAATAACTTGTTTTCTTCTGCCTGGGACCTCTTCATTGCAATTCTACAAGGAAAAGTAAAATAGATGGATTAAATAAAAATAATTTTTATAAATAGAAGGTATAATTAATATGTGACTTTCCAATAAATTTATTTTTGGAAAAAAAATAACGTGAAGTTTTAAAATGTTCCGATGATAAAACTTTTGGTTATGTAACAGCAGTATATCACATTTGAAAGCAGTTTTTATTGGGATGCTTAAAAGAAAAATGTTATAAATTATGAGCAAAACACAATAGCCAAGTCAAATTTATGATTTTTTTCTTGTTGGTTGTCTCTATGTTCAGCCTGAGGACTAGTGCCCTAATTAATTATAAGAATTGCCAGCCCAGATTCAACCATCACTAAAACCACAATACATTTTAGGATTAAAGATGAATCATTCAGGAAATATTTTGGGGAGGCTTTTTTTTTTAACATTGTAACTCTAATCAGCAGGTGGAATTTAAGAGCACCTGGATTAAGCAGAAACTAACAAGGTAAAAATTCCTTCCTCTCTACATCCAATTTTTTTTTCTCATTTTCACTAGCTTTTTTAAAGGGAAAAATCATTCAGAGTATATTTATTGAATACCTGGAAGGTATAGCAAAATAGTGGAGAGCATCCCACATGAAAGAAAAGATAAATGCGTATGGATTAGAGATGAATTTACAGCGAAATGTACTCGATTGGTCTGCTAGTCAGAGATAACTTATGTGTGTTGCTTGTCCCTTAATATACAGAATCTCATGAGCACTCATACACCCCTATTGCTACTGTTACTATCCAAGATTCAGTTTCAATCAAGAGAATTCCTGCCAGGCGCAACTCATTTGCCTAGTACCCCCTCTTCGCCTCCCCCAGGATTGACTGGTGTTCAATACCCGCACTGTTGATTGACAATGTCTCGAAATAACTTATCCAATATTTTCATGATTTCCTGGGGGACCATCAGTATCTGATCCTGTAATATGCAGTAGAGGCTCCTGGCTTGGGTAGGCCTGGGTTAGACTGCACACCCTGGGGGTTGTTTCCCCTGTAGAGCAAGGCGGACTGAGAGGTGGCTGACTGTATGACTGTGACTGAGCCTCTAGGGACTGAAGTGTGAACATCCACCCATGTCTACCGGGAGTCACCACGGTGTGGCATTGCTACATCCTTGCAAATTCCTTTGTGTTCCGAAGGGAGTGCAATTTGCTACTCTTAGTTTTAAAAAATTGGCCTAGGATAAAATCATTGATATTGTGGTATTTGTAGTATGTTTGCTTTTAAAGAATTTGTGATTTCCTTTGACTTTGTTTTTCCATCTAAATTCTCTGAATGTAAGAGCAGTATGAGTGTACTGGCATGTAAGTTCAGCTGTTTCATATGGCCAATGAATAGTAAAAGCAGGAGAAAGAACAAGGCTGCTGCCTACCCCTTGTTATTTCTCATGTTAAATTTGCAGAAAGTTTTAAATCTTTGGTTATATGTTTCATACATAACCATAAACCACCTAAGTAAACTTTTGTTTTGTTTGCTATAGGATATTGTTTTGTTTGCTATAGGATAAAAATAGTAAAACCAAGCAAGCTATGTTATTTTGATAAAATTAAAGAACTTAAACATCTCTTTTTGGTGATGGTGATAATAAACTCATTTGCTAAATGAAACTTTTTGCTTTTGATAGAACTATAAAGTTAGTTGTAGGGAGCCTGGGTGGCTCAGTCGTTAAGCGTCTGCCTTCGGCTCAGGTCATGATCCCAGGGTCCTGGGATCGAGTCCCACATCGGGCTCCCTGCTCAGTGGGAAGCCTGCTTCTCCCTCTCCCACTCCCCCTGCTTGTGTTCCCTCTCTCGCTGTGTCTCTCTCTGTCAAAAAAATAAATAAAAATCTTTAAAAAAAAAAAAAAAAAAAAAAGTTAGTTGTAAAAATTCTTATTTAAAAAGATACAGTTTAAATTCAACTTGACCTGAATCAAACATATCCTTCTAGACCTAAGAGTCCATGACAAAAATGTATCTGATGAGGCATTTCAGTGGGAACTAGTCTCTGTCTTATGGTAGCTGAGGTCCTAAACTTCTATCAGAATAGTGAAGGAATGATTTAATTCCTCTCCTTATCTAATAATTAATTTAGTTTCTAGAAGCTCCTATGGCCTTGTTATCAATGATTTTATTGTCAATATTTAACATAAAGTCTTGGATGGAATCTCTGGGATGTAGAACCAAAGAGTATGTGTTGACAAAAAATTAAAACTAAATTGTTTGCTTATTTATTTCATCGATGAAATCTTTTAAACACTAGATGGCACTAAAAATATAGCATGATAAATTCTGTTTTCATTAGGAGGAAATGTTAGCAATTTCATGACTTCATAAGGTGGTGCATTGTTTATATTTTTTTAAACATTCAAACAAGTAAGTGCTACCAAACTATAGAAATGCGTAATTTATAATTAAAATTATTCAAAGTGCTATTTCAGTGGCCCACAGATTTTGCCTTACTGCTGTCTTTTTCATTAAATGAGTTTTCTCCCTCTAAGTTCAGTAAGAGGAAGAAATATTTTGTAAATGGAAATAATCAATAGACCCTTGAGCAGTTTGATAAACCAATTAATGATGAGGCATGAATTGTGTGAACACATTGATAAAGGATTTAAATTCTTGACACGTAATACTTCCTCCAACAAAGATAACATAGACCTAATGATATGCCATTACATAAGGACATCAGTGACTCATGATTGACTTGCCATCAATCCGAGGAATATTTACAACTTGTCACTGCACAGGATACTTTGAAATAACTTGAAATCTCATAGTTTAAAGGGTTTTCTAAATTTGACAATGGTCCTAAACAACAGAAAGGAAGGGAGGAAGTGGTGTACATTAGTATTTTTGTTTCTCTTTGCTCAGACTTGATTTGGGTTCAGGGTTAGATTCTTTTAATGAAATCAAGATCTAAACCCTGAAATAATTCTGTGGTTTTTAGTTAGGCTTGTTGCAAAGGAATAAAGTTGCATTATCTCCTTTAAAATAGGTGATGTATAAATAACCAAACCATTAGTACAATTAATGTAAAATATACCATTTCCTATAGTGAACTAGTGTGTTATAAACTTAGGTGTATTTGTAAATTGTCAACCTTAAGGGTAAAACAACCAGTTATTTTATTAACAAAATGGGTTTATTCAGGAATAGTGGAGGAATTGCAATTCAGGACAAGTGATCTACAGCAAAAGCCACAGGCAAGTCTGAAGAACAAAGAGGAGAAATGTCTTCTATAGAAGAAAGGGCAAAGGGATCGTTGAGAGGGGCTGTTATAAGCAGAGTCCACTGGCATTAACTGGGAGTTCCAAGTGTAGTGGCTTTTCATTGGCTTAGTTGTGGCAATCTCTCATTGGCTGAGCTGCTGCTAGGCAAGGAGAAAATCTTCCTTTCTCTGGCCAGAAGGCTTCTTCCTAATGGAAATGCAAAGTGTAGTACATCTCTTCCTCATGGGTTGGCCAAGGGTTTCAACTAGGGGTACCCTGTGAGAGCTCCCCCTGCTGGCCTCTGGACTCCATTTTAAACGAGGTTTCCTTTATGCTGTTTCACAAAAGGCAATGCAGAGAAAGCTGACCTCTGGTTAAAATATATACACTGAAAGAATCCCCACATTGAGCAGTCATTTACTATGGGCTTTGGTGATGGGAAAGTGGTGGGATTTGGGTTGGTCAAGCCAAGGAGATGTCCCAGGAAAGGTCTTGGCAGAAAGCTGTCAGCCACCAATGCTTTCAGGGAATCGAGGGATGAGAGTTTCATTCCTGAAGCGGGATTCTGGATAGTGTACCACAGCATCCTTGTACTGCACATATATTCTAGGGTTGACCATGGGCCAGATAACTAAAGAGAATTATGGGAGAGATCTTCAAAGATGAGGCAGTCAGGGAACTGGAGACAGCAGAATATGCCATCCCCAAAATATGCCATTTTGGCATATTGATTATTTTGAATTAAAGTTACTTAAGAAATAGCCAGTGCAAAAGGACACTCTGACTCTCCTCTGTTCTCTGAAAGCAGAAAATAAATCTCTTATGTGAAAGGTACTCTCCTTGTACCAGGAAGGTAGAAGGCATGTTTATCACCAGAGATAGGAAATACAGGGATGAAAAAGCTATATCAACAAACCTTGTTACTTCTTCACTAACTTACTACCCCATGCCCAAACCTCTTTGTCTTGTCAATTCTTTACAACTGTATTATTTCCTTGCCTAAAAGGTATAAAAACTACTGCTTTAGCTGCTTCTTTGAGTCCTTTACTTTTTATGGGGCTCCAGTAAATGAAATTAAATGTATTTTTTTATTTATTTTATTTATTTTAAATGTATTTTTCTCCTGTTAATCTGTCTTATGTCCATTTAATTATTTTTTTTAAGATTTTATTTTTACACCCAACATGAGGTTCGAACCCACAACCCTGAAATCAAGAGTCACACACTCCACTGACTGAGCCAGCCAGGTGCCCTGTCCATTTAATTATTAAGCCAGTCGAAGAATCTAGAAGGGAAGATGGGAAAAGTTTCCCACCCCTACAAACCCAAGAGGCCAGTGGATTGAACTGATTATTCACACTGATGTTTAAGTCATTAAAGATGATGTCAGGAAGAAGGAAATGTCAGGAAGAAGACTATGAGCTAGGTGCCAGTGTTCCTCATTGGCTTCCTGACTGTTAAGGGGATAATAGTTACTCTTCTACATCACATTTACCTCAGGGCTGGGATATGGTTGTATGTTTTCCTATTTCCCATGAAGTGTTGCTTCACAGACCTTGATTTCTCCACCTCCAACTCCAGTTTTATGCTAACCCAGCTCACATCAAGTCCTCATCACTGATGACCTCAGCTCAGCTATGAGCCTCTGGATCATGATCTTCTTTAACACACAGAGTCCTCAGGGCATCCTCAGTAACTTAAACTCCCATGTGAGCATCCATCAAATAATCTTGGTTCTCTGATCACCTCATCTCCAATTCCCTATCCACCCCACTCTACTTTAGCCACCCATACTACCATGACCGTATAGATGCAAGACTGGTATAAGTATTCAGGCAAAACGATTCATGGGCAGTGATATGGAGCCATCTGAGACTAAAGAATGGGAGTGCTCAGTGGTAAGATCCTGGTTTTTTTTCTTTTTTCCTTTTTTATATCTCCAGCAGTATTTAATAAAAAGTAGTAGAGATAAGGTTTTGCTCTACAGGAGTGGAAGCCATGCATGCTAAATAATTCCAGTCACAACTGATGATCTGGGAGCCCATAAGAAGGGAGTAAGGGAGCTCAATAAGTAATTAATAGGCTGGGAGAAAATAGAAGGTCCAGTGGGCTAGACATCTCTCTGAGGTCAATGGCGCTATAAGGTATGAGAGGACAATAACGACAAAAGTGTAGTCAGAATGAACAACTGAAATTTAATGTTTATGAGATAGAGCAGACCATGGTTGTAACTAAGTTTAAGGAGGTAACCTGGGAAGAGCTGGAGTCGAAATGGGGGCAACAGCCCTACTGAGGGTGGAGCCATCTCTTCCAGTGATGGATGCATACAAAGAGTTATGATTGCTTGCTTACTGCCAGGACTTCCCTGAGACTTGTAGAGAAGAAGGTGTGCGGTTTGGTGGTGAAAGGCCTTTGTCCCAAGAAAACTAGGCACTAATCTGGAAGCTAATCCCTCTTAATATTTTAAGAGACGAAGTCTTTAAAAAGGTTGTTGAATTGTTTGCTCTGTTCTTCTGCAAATCTTGAAAATTTTATATAACTTCAATTTAGCATTTCATTATAAACATTTCAGGGTCGCTTAAAAATTGTTTCTTGTAATTTAACTTTTGTCTCCTTTGAGAGATATACTTCTGGATGGCAGGAAGTTTTGTTTTTATCCCCAGAGATGACCTTTTCGTTTCTCTGGTATCTTCCATAATAATAAGCCTGAAGAAGGATATGGAATAGGGACACAAGGAACACGGTGCTTTCTGGTGATTCCAATTTTATGTCTTTATGATTTCTGCACATATATTTTTTTTTTATAACTTTTGCAGTTGAATTTAACCTCTAGGAGATTATTGGTCTAATTGAGTTTTCTGGATAAGCGTCACTTTGTCGTGAAGTTTAGGGAAGTGGATGGGTTAACTTGGAGGCCTTTGCTCTCCTTGCACCTTTGCCAATGCATGGACAACACTTTATTTAGGTTTGCCTTCTCCAAGAAGGCATTACTGACAACATTCACCTAATGTTGATTGTTCCTTTACCCTGGTTGCATTTGTCCTTGTGTAAACACCTCCTATAAAAATCACATATTTTAATTTTCTATTTATAAATGTATTTTTGATTCATTTTTTTCTTTGGACTATAGGTTGTGGGGATGTAGCTTGATTAAACTCTTAAACTTTGGAATCAATACCAAATAATGTATGTAGGAATTTGGAGCAACATGAAAAATAATGTAATTCACATTATCTACTCTTTCATTGTATAAATGTGGAAACAGAAAGAATAGGTAAATGATTCAAAGCTTGTTAGTGTGTAATTTCCTTTGCACAGTGTATTTTCTAGGACATCCCCATAGTCATTCTGTACACTAAATCCTGTCAGAGCTAGCCCTCAGCAAAAGGGGAAGGGAGTAGAGTACACTGCAGCAAGTAGCTGAATGGAAGCAAAAGGAAGATCAACTCAGAGAAGCTGAATCAGAAGGGACCCGGATGGAATACAGGAAATGAAGGTGGGGCTATAGTGCAATTGACCAGACTCTACACTTGGAGAGCTAGTCTTTTTTTTTTTTTTTTTTTAAGATTTATTTATTTATTTGACAGAGAGAGACACAGCGAGAGAGGGAACACAAGCAGGGGGAGCGGGAGCGGGAGAGGGAGAAGCAGGCTTCCCGCCGATCAGGGAGCCCAATGCGGGGCTCCATCCCAGGACCCCGGGATCATGACCTGAGCCGAAGGCAGACGCTTAACGACTGAGCCACCCAGGCGCCCTAGGAGAGCTAGTCTTGACAGAAGAATAACACAAGTACGTTATCAGACTGTGAATCAGGGATCAAGACTGGATTCTAAGAAAACCAGTTGGAGCATGACCTTCCTAGTGCAGAACAGAGAAACTGAGGGCCTCCAACATTAGTGAAGGAAGAAACCAGGGTGATGGAGGGATCATCTATCTGGATGTTAAAGTTTTCAAGAATAACGGTGGAGTTGGGCTAGAGAGAGATGCTGAGGACAACACTAGAAGAGGGAGAGGGACTGAGAGATATGAGATGATAAGCAAGGAAGGGTAGTGTATGGTAAAGTCTATCTGATGTGCGCTTCAGACGATCTGGAGTTTTTGAAATAGGAATGAAGAAGGAAGGAATGGAAGCATTATTAGTGAGAAAGAAGGGCACACTCAACCAGTATGCCCTATGAAGTGCAAGGTATGGAAGAGAAAGAACTTCACATGTGAAGTGAAAGAGAGGCTTCAGAGATGTTCATAAAGGAGTGGTTCTTAAAATTTGTCCTTGGATAAGTGGCTTTGGCATCATCTGTGAAAACACATGGGTTCCATCCTCACCTACTGAATCAGAATCTCTGGGGATGGAGCTTAGGACACAATTTTAACAAGCAATCTGGGTGAGTTCTTTCTTTCTTTTTTTTTTTCTTTTAAGCACCAATAAGTCTTTATTTATTCACTGTATTTTGCCAGGGAAAGAAAAAAGAAAAAAAATCATTTATGTTACAAAATGATAGCAAACAGGAAAGGAAATACTTGGCACAGCAAAATCAACCATCAAATAAACACTCCCTAGTGATGGGATCACCAAAGCCCAAGGGGCTTAGTCACCTGCAGTTCAGGAATGAGAGAACGGGATCAAGGAAAGAACAGAGAAGCACATGTTCTCTCACCTTCCCTCCCTCCCTCCTTCCCCATAAATTCAAGGTTTCACACAAATCTTTGGTTTACAGCAGTCAACACAGTGTTACATTTGTTTGTCTTCTATTAAACAATCTTTCTGCCACTTTGACATATTTCTTGCACCTGCATAAAAGTTCCTGAGCAACTTGGATATACAACTATCTTCTCTTCCTTGGTCTTCTGACTCTACTTTCTACATGGAAGACCCTCTCATTGTTTCTCTCTACTCAAGGATTAGAGATTAAAGGAGGTTCAATCCACCCAAATACAGCAGCGTAAGTGTTTGGCATGAATCACACCAAGGGATGGTCTTTACTCAGGTGGTTAGGAATAAGGGATGGAGTGTTTCTAGCTTCTTCAGGATTTTTACACAAATCATTTAAGAGTTGTGAAGACATCCCACAAATTAAATGGGTATGGTAATGGGTATGTGGGCTTTTTTCAGGAACGGAGAGAAAGGAGTAGGGTAGGAGTCAAGTTTTTAGGTGCAAAGGCCTGGTTAAGAAGAGGAAATAGGGGAAGGGGAACACAAAGAAAATATGGTTCAAGACCTCCACTTCAAGAAGAGGGGACCCCAAGTTTATGTTTTAGATCTTTTTGCCTGGTGCAGAAACTTTTGTCAAAGATGCTTGAGCTATTTTTCTCTCAATACAAAAAGAAGTTTTTCAACTCTACAACTCCAAAGGAACATGGAGAAAGACCAACACACTATATTTACATGAAGCAGGCCAACTAGCAATTACAAATCAGTAACTTGTGAAGTCCTACAAAGCCCAGACAAATACAGTAACTACGGGGTGGGGGGGGCAGCAGTAGGGTGAAACAAGAACGCAGGATCAGACTTACATCACCTAATGCGTTCTATTGCATTTGCTCCACTTTGACCCAGTGAAGCAGGTTTAGAGTGATCTCACAGCGTGCAAATGAAACCCCTTTTTCTCTTTTAGCTACCACAACGCTATTAATCACGGCTGCAGGGCAGGGCCCTGGCTCTGGGCCCCAAAAGAAGACATTGCTTATGGTTTCTCTGGAAGCCATGGAAGAAGAGTCCAGAAGTTTTAAAGATTAAGGGTTTTAGTCCTTCCTTCACATATACATCCCTGGGCAGCATAAGATGGGTACAGAGGTATTGTTCTTAAGATCTATCTTTACCACCTCACATTTTATATAATAACAAATACTTATACCCTGTTGTGCAAGGTAGGCCTGGCCCAATCCAGTGGAGGATGCATCTGGTATGTAATGCCAGGACCATGCCCTGGGATTACAGGTCTGGGACAGGAAACATTTATCACAGATGAGGCAACCCTCACTTTTGAGATTGGATTGAGTGATGGGCAGGACATCAGACAGGCAGCATCTGCGTTCCGAGGTGGCTCTGGGAGGTGGACTTGGGCTGAGGTGCATGGGAAGACTCTTAGTAACAACTGTGAGAGGTGACATGTCTGAAATAATTCAAAGGACAATAAAAATGACACTCAGGTGTGAAAAACACACTTTATTCAAGATCCAGTCATAACTGTAGACTACTCACTTCCACTCTAATTGCAGTAGCACCGAATTGAAGGTCTAATTGCAGTAGCACCGAATTGAAGTCACTGCTTTCACTACCTGAAGGAAAACATGCCATTTAGCTTCTCAGGGTTTTATTTTTCAGGTGTGTCTAACATGAAAACTAATGTATTTATCTTAATACTTGAAATAGGGAGTATTTCTTTTCATTTTTAATTTTGAGCCCCCTTGGTCTAAATCCTTTAAGACTAGTTAGTTAACACATGTTTGGGTCAAAGCATTCGGGCATGATACAACTAGAACCAGGACAGGGGTTTCTTGTTCTTCGATTATTTTGAAAGTGAGACAACGCAATACAGAAAGATAGAAAATCTTTGCATAATTGCAAGTTATTTTGGTCTGTGCCTCTCTCTCTTTGGGGTTGGCTTAGAGGAGAGAGACAAGATGGGATAGAAGAAAACAATGAGAGCAAAATGAGTTTTACATTTTCTGTAGTTGACTGCTTTGTTCTTCTACTACTTGACAATACCAGACTATCAACAGTTTGTAAGTTTTTTCATAATATAAGTACTTTTCATCAGAGGTATTTTGCTTTTCCTAAGACCATTCACTCCCATTTGTTTAGTGAAATTTCAAAAACATGCATAAGAGAGAAATCATTGAAATTTCAACTACTTGTTTTTAGCCACAAGTGGTTCCCATCAGCACTCCTATCTACAGCACTCACTGCATATTTGACCATGCATTATTAATTCTTTATGTTCACTGAGGTAGATATCTGTCTTAAAACTCCTTTGTGTTACCTCAGAGTTTATACTACCTAGTAGATCCTCAATATGTATCAGTTGGTTTATACAGCAATGAAAGATCAGGTAGGTTCAAGTTCATTGATAATCCTGGTTGGAAAATTTGAGATCTGTTCACTGCTCACGGCTGGGTTCATGAACATTTTATAAATGACATATCTGGTGGATAACGTGAGAATATTCTAGCAAAAAAAGTAATTTCTGAAAAGTGGGCAGTTATTTGTACAATGAGAAATTTACAAAAGAATAGTGGTATCTTTCAAAGTTTATCTTTGTAAGACCTGCACTGGTAAACATTTTTCCAAAGTTAGAGAACATAACTATATGTTATAAATCATTTTTTGGAATCAAACATAGTGCTTAACAACAATCTTTATTGAAATTTGCATACATATATACTCTTCAGAGACCTTTGGTTCTCAATTTCCTCTTATTGATGAAGATAAGCAGTTGTTGCCTCCCTTGTTGACCACAACTTATACATATAATGTGTCTGTCAGTAACACTGTATTCATCTTCTATGTGCCTCATTCTAGAAATTACTCATGATTTTCTTTGCTTTGTTTCCGGATGTAAATATTTCTCTTTTGGTCTGTTATATCAAAGATTGGGGTTATCTTGAAATATTAAGAAAGAGGGCTCTTGGTTGGCTCAGTCGGTTAAGCATCTGCCTTCAGCTCAGGTCAGGATCCCGGGGTCCTGGGATTGAGGCCCAAATCGGGCTCCCTGCTCCACGGGGAGTCTGCTTCTCCCTCTCCCTCTGTCTGCCACTCCCTCTGCTTGTGTACTCTCTCTCTGTCAAATAAGTAAATAAGTAAGTAAATAAATAAATAAAATCTTTTTTTTTTTAAAGATTTATTTATTTATTTGACAGAGAGAGACACAGCGAGAGAGGGAACACAAGCAGGGGGAGTGGGAAGAGGGAGAAGCAGGCTTCCTGCGGAGCTCCGATGCGGGGCTCAATCCCAGGACCCTGGGATCATGACCTGAGCCGAAGGCAGCCGCTTAACCAACTGAGCCACCCAGGCGCCCCTAAAATCTTTTTTTTTTTAAAGGAAATATTAAAAAACAAGTGAAAACCATATGGCAGAGATTATTTTAAAGAAATATTTATCACCATTTTTTGAGTGATAAGCAGCTATTCTGTCTTCATTGAGGACAAAGCAATTGTCAATAGGCTGAAATTGCTGGAGAGTGCACTTGGAATAGACACAGGGAAGAGTGTCTCTGCAGTGATTGCTGATGGGCCCTTAACTAAGTGACATAGCTGATAGGTTGGCCTCAGAATAAATTTTTTTTTAACTTTAATTCCACTAGAGTTGACATTCAGTGTTATATTAATTTTGGGTATACAATATAGTGATCCAACAGTTCCATATATTACTTAGTGCTCATCACGATAAGTGTACTCTTAATCCCCTTCACCCGTTTTACCCATCTCCCCGCCTACCTCTCCTTTGGTAACCATCTGTTTGTTTTCTGTAGTTAAGGATCTGGTTTTTTGGTTGGTCTCTCTTTTTCCTTTGTTCGCTGTTTTGTTTCTTATATTCTACATATGAGTGAAATCATACAGTATTTGTCTTTCTTTGACTGGCTTATTTCGCTTAGCATAATATTCTCTAGATCCATCCATGTTGTTGCAAATTTATGTCCAAATAATATTCCATCATATATATATATATACCACCTCTTCTTTATGCATCCATCTGTCTATGGACACTGCGACTGCTTCTATAGTTTGGCTAGGTTGCAATAAACACAGGGGTGGAAATATCCCTTTGAATTAGTGTTTTTTATTCTTTGGATAAATACCCAATAGTGTGATTACTATTCCTACTATTATAGGGTAGTTCTATGTTTAATTTTTTGAGGAATCTCCATACTGTCTTCCACAGTGGCTCCACCAGTTTGCATTCCCAACAATGCGTGAGGATTCCATTTTCTCCACATCCTTGCCAACACTTGTTGTTTCTTGAGTTTTTGATTTTAGTCATTTTGAAAGTTGTGAGGTAACATCTCATTGTGGTTTTTATTTGCAGTTCCCTGATGATGGGCATCTGTATATCTTCTTTGGAGAAATGTTTGTTCATGTCTTCTGCCCATTTTTAATTGGATGATTTTTTTGGTGTTTTGTTGTGTGAGTTCTTTATGGTCTCAGAATAAATTTTTATTAATAAGTCTTGGTTGCCTACATAATAAGATCTGAATTATCATAAGCAAATGTACATTTCCTATGTTTTGGAAATACAATTTTCTTACCATGAAGTCCTTTTAAAGGCCTCAGTTCTTCCCAGAGCTGATGATAATCAATGGACATGGAATAGATTTCACTGAAGTCTGAGTGCCACTATGGAAAGATCTTCAAGGTACAGGCATACCTTGAAGATATTGCCTATTCAGTTCCACACCACTGCAATAAAGGGAATCAAATGAATTTCTTGGTTTCCCAGTATATATAAAATTATATTTAGGGGTGCCTGCATGGCTTAGTTGGTTAGGCGTCTGACTCTTGATCTCAGTTCAGGTCTTGATCTCGGGGTCGTGAATTCGGGCCCCACATTGGGCTCCAATCTGGGTGTGGAGCCTACTTTAAAAAAAAAATTATGTTTAAACTGTACTGTAGCATATTAAGTATGCAGTAGCATTATGTCTAAAAAAACCAACATACATATCTTAATTAAAAATATTGCTAAAATGTGCTAATCATCATCACCTGAGAGTTCAGTGAGTCATAATCTTTTTGCTGGTGGAGGGTCTTGCCTTGATGGCTGATGACTCATCAGGGTGGTGGTTGCTGAAGCCCGGGAGTGCTGTGGAAATTTCTTAAAATAAGACAATAAAGTTTGCTGCATGGGTTAATTCTCCCTTTCACAAATGATTTCTCCATAGCATTCGATGTTCTTCAATAGCATTTTACCTATGGTAGACCCTCTTTCAAAATTGGAGCTAATCCTCTCAAACCCTGCTGTAGCTTTATGAACTAAGTTGATGTAGTATTCTAAATCCTTTGTTGTCATTTCAACAATCTTCATAGCATTTTCACCAGGAGTAGATTCCATCTCAAGAAGCCACTTTCTTTGCTCATCCTTAAGAAGCAGCTCCTCATCTGTTTAAGTTTGATCATGAGATTTGGCAATTCAGTCACATCTTCAGGCTCCACTTCTAATTCTAGTTCTCTTGCTGTTTCCACCACATCTGCAGGTACTTCCTCCACTGAAGTCCTGAACCCCTCAGAGTCATCCATGAGGGTGGGATTCACCTTCTTCCAAACTCCTGTTAATGTTGATGCTGTAATCTCTTCCCATGAATTACAAATGTCCTTAATGGCATGGTGAATTCTTTCTAGAATAGTGAATTCTTTTCAGAAGGTTTTCAATGTACTTTGCCCAGATTCATCAGAGGAATCACTGTCTATTGCAACTAGACACTTATGAAATTTACTTCTTAAATTAATAAGACTTGAAAACTGAACTGGCTCCTTGATCTGTGGGCTGTGGAATGGATATTGTGTTAACAGTCATGAAAACATTACGGATTTTGTTTTACATCTCCATCAGAGCTCTTGGGTGAGCAAGTGCATTGAGAACAGTAATATTTTGAAAGGAATCTTTTTTTTTTTTTTTTTCCTGAGCAATAGCTCCCAGCAGAGGGCTCAAAATATTCAGTAAACCATGTGGTAAACGATGTGCTGTCATCCAGGCTTTATTGTTCCATTTATAAAGCATAGGCAGAGTAGATTTATTCTTAAGGGCCCGAGGATTTCAGGATAGTAAAGGAGCATTGGCTTCAACTTAGAGTCATCAGCAGCAAGAGCCCCTGATGAGAGAGTCAGCCTGTCTTTGGAAGCTTTGAAGCGAGGCACTGACTTCTCCTTTTTAGTTATGGAAGTCCTAAATGGCATTTTCTTCCAATGTAAGGCTGTTTCATCCGCATTGGAAATCTGTTGTTCAGTGGAGGTACCTTCATTAATTATCTCCACTAGATCTTCTGGAAACTTGCTGCTGCTTCCCTATCAGCATTTGCTTCTTCACTTTGCACTTTTATGTTATAGAGATGACTTCCTTCCTTATATCTCAGGAACCAACTTCCGTGAGCTTCAGACTTTTCCTCTGCAGCTTCCCCACCTCTCCCAGCCTTCATAGAACTGAATAAAGTTAGGGCCTAATTCTAGGTTAGACTTTAGCTTAAGGGAGTGTTGCTGCTGGTTCGCTCTATCCACACCACTCAGACTTTCCCCATCTCAGCAATAAGGCTGTTCCAGCTTCTTTTCGTTTGTGTGGTCATTGGAGGTACGCTTGTAATTTCCTTCAAGAACTTTCCCTTTGCGTTCACAACTCAGCTCACTGCTCTGTGCAAAAGAGGCCTAGCTTTCAGCCTATCTGCGTGCCTCAGGGAAGAGGGAGACTGAGGAGCAGGTGAGAGAGAGACAGAGAACAGCTGGTGGGTGGAGCAGTCATAACACAACATGTATTAAGTTCGCCGGCTTAGACGGGAGCTGCTCGTGGCACCCGAAGCGATTACGGCAGGAACAGCGAAGATCATAGGTGACCGTGGCAAATATAGTAAGAGTGAAAAAGCTTGAAACATGTCGAGAATTACCAAATGTGACAGACACATGAAATGAACAAACACTGTTGGAAAGATGGCGCTCATAAACTTGCTTGATGCAGGGTTTTCACAAGCCTCCGACTTGTAAAAAATACAATATCTGCAAATTGCAGTAAAGGAAGTGCAATAAAACAAGGTATGGCTGCTCTCTTTTTTTTTTTTTTTTTTTTAAGATTTTATTTATTTATTTGACAGAGAAAGACACAGAGAGAGAGGGAACACAAACGGGGAGTGGGAGGTGGAGAAGCAGACTCCCCGCGGAGCAGGGAGCCCGATGCGGGACTCGATCCCGGGACTCCGGGATCGTGACCTGAGCCGAAGGCAGTCGCTTAACCGACTGAGCCACCCAGGCGCCCTGGCTGCTCTCTTTTTAAGTGAAAAAAAGCAAGATGCCCCACAAAATGTATATCTATGGCTACCTTCAAAAGGAGAAGTCGGGTTTAAAGAAGAGGAGTTCACACCTCTGTTAGACCTTTTTAATTTTGAACCAAGTGCATATATCATCTTTCCTGAAATAAATAAAAATAATACATTCTCAAAAGCTCTTTGTTACCAAAACAAAACAAAACAGAACGTTCGAATACTTCTGTTAATCATTAAGGGAGTACTTAGATAAATTACGATGCTCCACGCACTAGAATACACTCTGCATCTATTAAAAATCATGAAGTAGATTGGCATCGATAAATTCACAAGCAAACAAAAGTAAAGTGCAGTATGTGCAAAGTTTCACATCTGTACGTCTTTAAAAAGCACACCCAGAACATTATGCATGTATGCCATTCTATAAACCATTGTGTTTTCATGAAAAGATGAATACGTATTATCTTTACAGAGAGGAGATAGGATGAATGTATGGGGAGGATGACTTTTATTTGTCATTTTATAAATTTCTGTAGTATTTAAACTTTTAATATGCTCATTTAAAATATTACTTTTATTTAATGAGTCCTTAAAAGTCAGTCTTATTATGCTTCTGTGAAAAAAGTTCAGTGTCATTAGGAATATTTTCTTAAGTCGATATGAACCCAAGTGAATTAAGTTATATAATATTATAGAAAACTCCTGTAAAAATTTCATAAGAAGATAGACAGCAGCTAATCCATTCTAGAGACTTTTCTTTTTCTTTCAGTCACAGTCTTTAGAAGTGATTTATTAAAAATGAGTTGGATTTTACAGGTTATTAGCAACAAAGTGGTGTAGTAGAAATAGCAGTCTCACGTGCTCTGAAAGTCTCACTGAGCTCGACCACTTGGGCATCACCAACCTAAAATGCAACAATCTCATGTGTTGCAAAAGGGGGTGACTGGTTCATCTTCTGTCCCGCCTTACAATTCCTGGATTCTAACTCTTACTGCCAGAAAGCAGAGGATTTGAGCTCCTTTAAGGAGTTCTGTCTGTGAATTCTTAAAGATTTTTAATATCCTACATACTCTATATCAGCAGTGAGAAATGCTAACTCTCAGCAAGAACATCTTACATCAGGGCGTGTGGGTAGTACCTAGGTAGAGACGTAGGTGATCATGGTAGATGGGATAATGGTTCTCCAAAGATGTCCGTGGCTTAATCCCTGAAACCAATGAATATGTTACCTCACACAACAAAGGGACATTTGTAGTCCCTTTTACAGATGTGATTAAGAATTTTGAGATGGGAAGATTATCCTGGATTATCCAATATAATCAGAAGGGTCCTCTATAAGAGGGAGGCAGGCAGGTCAGTGTCAGAAAGAGATGTGATGATGACATCAGAGGTCACAGGGAGAGAAGAAGATGCTGCACTTCTGATTTTCAAGATGGACCAAAGGGACTCTAGCCAAGGAATGCAGGCAACTTTTAGAATTTAGAAAAGGGAAAGAAATGGATTCTTCTCTCGAGCCTCCAGGGGAACAAAATCCTGCTGACACCTTGATTTTAGCCTGAGGAAACCCATTTAGGACTTCTGATCTCTGGAAGCGTATCTTAATAAGTTGGTGTTTTGTTTTGTTTTGTTTTTTTAAGATTTTATTTATTTATTTATTTATTTGAGAGAGAGAGAGAAAGAGCATGAGAGGGGAGAGGGTCAGAGGGAGAAGCAGGCTCCTTGCTGAGCCGGGGGCCCCATGTGGGACTCGTTCCCAGGACTCCAGGATCATGACCTGAGTGGAAGGCAGTCGCTTAACTGACCGAGCCACCCAGGTACCCAGTATGTGTTGTTTTAAATTACCAAGTTGTGCTAACTTGCTACCACAGCAACAGGAAACTAGCACAGTGATTTATATCTAGAATTAAAATTTGAGGGTCATATCAATTGTGTGTCTTTCCATCTCCTTTAATACAAATAGAAGTTGTCAACCAAAGCAAGACTGAAGAAAATTTGTGACCACCCACTAACAACCAATAATACATATAAAATGTTGTTGACTTTTATGGACAAAATATAAGATAAGATGAATCAGTAGGTAAGTTTTTTTAAGGAAATACATTTTTTCTTTCTGTTCACATACCTGGCTTTTAGTTGCAAAGGAGAAATTGCCAGTAGACATTCGATGAGCCTAGGGATGAGGGAATACCATTCTGCTTGGCAGGAGTGGTGGAAAACTGTGGAGACTTGCTTCAGTTTTTGTTTAGCCTTTTAATATAAACAGTCCTTTAAGAAGATGTGATTTTTTGTAGTGATATTAAATCCCGTCTGTAAGAATGAATGACACTGGCAACAAATACTTAAGTCCTGGTTTACTGCCCATCCATAGCCCTTTTCACTCTAGCTCAGCACTTCTCCGTGAGTTTCAATTTTAAACGTCAGGCACCAACCAAAGTGGGACTTATGGAGAAGAGAATTTATGAACACAATATATTATAAGTGTCTTGTTTTCCTTGTCCTTTGTTTTCCTTGACCATGTTTCCCAAGATTTACTGTGCTTTTGTTTCTCTCTGTACAGACAGGGAAAGACTGTTGGTGGGGGCCTATGGTCATGAGGGCTTAAATGGATGACATGTAAGCCATGGTGCCCCTGAGGGAGGGATAATTCCAGAGTTTTGCCCTGAAGTCCACCCTCTGCCTAACAGCCTTCATTGTTAAGAAACCTCATTGCATGTCTTAACGTAAAGTGTTTGGGGAGGTGCGGTGGATGGAAGGAAGGAAGTTGTCTGAACAAGAGCAGAACTACATGTTCTGTGAATGAGTGGGTGAGAATGACTATAATAAGAGACAGATCTTTGATTTCAAAGGGAAACATAGCTACTCACATCTGCATCCTGCCCTCTGGAGATTTTGTTTAGTAGAAGTTGGAGTTGTGGGCTCTGCAGACAGATTGTGTTTGAGATTTGGATCTGTCACTTGGATGCTATGACCATGTAGAGTACTGTGTGGTGCTTATAGCTTTAATATCATCTTTTACTGCAGAATGTTGAAAAAGACAAAAAAGGAGTTAGGGAGGGGACTTTGCTACTGCAGTACTTCCAATATATGCCCACATAGAGAAATATGAAGGAAAAAAATCTCTCAGTTACTTGAAATATAGTTATTTCAATTTATTCTTTTGGCACATGGTGTCTTGATTCACAATACATTATAATTAGGTATATTTTCAGTTTCTTTTTTTTTTTTTTTAAGATTATTTATTTATTTATTTGACATCGAGAGAGAGACAGGAGAGAGGGAACACAAGCAGGGGGAGTGGGAGAGGAAGAAGCAGGCTTCCCGCTGAGCAGAGAGCCCAATGCAGGGCTTGATCCCAGGACCCTAGGATCATGACCTGAGCCGAAGGCAGACGCTTAACGACTGAGGCACCCAGACACCCCTCAGTTTCTTCTTTTTTTTTTAAGATTTATTTATTTTAGAGAGAGAGCTCAGGCACACATGCTTAAGTGAATGGGGGGAGGGGCAGAGGGAGAGAACTGTGGGCAGACTCCCCACTGAGCGAGGAGCTCGAGGTGGGGTTCGGGGTTCCCCCTCAGGACTCATGAGATCATGACCTGAACTGAAACCAAGGATGTTGAACTGACTGAGCCACCCAGGTGCCCCTATTTTCAGTTTCTAAATGCATTTCAACAATATATCCATCTTATTTTAAATGTATTAGACATATACTATCACCAACCTCAACAATTCTTATTTTGGAATTTTAGTGGGAAGGATTTAGAAACCTTTGTTGTTATTCTTGAGATTTATTCTTATTCTTGCAGAATAAGATGGCCATTGAATTATGGCCATGAAATGTTAGTGCCCATGCACTATAATAGATTTCAATTATCACGATAAAACTCTTCCTTTAATAGAAATGTAATAGAAACCTGACTAACTATGCATGTAACTAGATGTTTGATCCAATTCAGTGGGAAGTGTGAAAATACTCACCAGCCTTGGTGTCCAAGACATCCAATCTATCCTTTTTGTGTTTTGTTCTTTTTTTGGGGACATGATCATCCTTTCATTCTTGGTGAAAACATCTCCGGCCTATTTTTAATAATAAATGAAATATCCTAGTTCCTTTTATTCCAGTAACAAAATGGGGGTAAGTTTGAAGTAGGGGTAGATGTAGAATTTTTTACTCTCGGCTTCTGTAGCAAGCAGGGCTACCTAGCGTTAAGCATGGGAGGGCATGTGACATGCCTCATTGCACATGGTCCCCACGCTCAGAGGAGTCTGGCGCTTGGCTTAACGTCCTACTCTCCTCTTCGTGAAATTCTTTTTTTTTTTTTAAAGATTTTATTTATTTATTTGAGAGAGAGAATGAGATAGAGAGAGCATGAGAGGGGAGAGGGTCAGAGGGAGAAGCAGACTCCCTGCCAAGCAGGGAGCCCGATGCAGGACTCGATCCCGGGACTCCAGGATCATGACCTGAGCCGAAGGCAGTCGCTTAACCAACTGAGCCACCCAGGCGCCCCTCTTCGTGAAATTCTTAATATATTTTTCTTGAGCATGTGGTGAGCAGACAAGATACCCTGGGGTGACAGCTTGCATGACTGCTTGTGATCGAGCAGCAGTACCGGAGGGCACTGGCCGAGGCCCCTGGGCACAGCGTGCAGCCGCACGGCCATTGGTCTGGCCCACCTCGGGGCAGTGGAGAGAGCTGCTGGGCTGGGCAGTGACCCGGGGCCAGATTGGCAGTGGTGACAGTGGCAGCAAGGGCTGCAAAAGTGGCTGCTTTACCCCTGGGGGAGAGCAGGGGCCCTGGGTGGCCCTAGGAACTGGGGGAGGCCAACTTACCTATTAATTCCCCAGAAGCGCTTGCCCCCCGCGCGGCTCGTTCGCACTTGTACACTGCGGCTTCGCTGGGACGGCGACGGCTGGTGCTCGGGCAGTAAGCGTTGTCAGTAAATTATTGTCAGATGGAAGTGTACACATTGACATTTAATAAAGCATATCAGAGAGTTATTAGAATTATGCAAAGAGCTTGGAGGCTATGGCTTTGAGAACTGCAGTAATATTGTAAAACAAATCCACAGGCTTACCCATAAAAAGTAAAGGTAGCGGTAGTGGTGGACAGAAAATAACTCTCTTTTCACATGATGCTTCAGATGAGCAAATAATTAATGAGAAAGGCAATTTTAAAATTATTTTTCTTGTAAATGAATATATATAGCAATAGATTACTTAAGTGGGTGTTTTCAAGTACACGGAAACCATGAAGCCATTTTCAGTTTCTTGAACAGTAAGTCACAGGAAATGTCAGAGAAAACATTAAGATGCTACTGTAAATTTTTTTCTTTAAAATTTGACTCAGACTTACACGAAAGTGATTTTTATGAAGTCTTTTTAGAAAAATTGTCCTGTGAACCATTAACTCAAATGATTAAAATTTGTATTTAAAAGTAATCGATCAGAAATTTATCTCAGTGCTGTCACGGTTTATAAAATGTTCTTCATGGTTCTATTAACAGTGGAAGCAGCAGGAAGATTCTTCTCAAGACTAAAAATTATAAAAAAATATAATTTTATAAAAATCATCAAAAGTCGTGATGCTTTTGCCAGAGTGACTGACTTCACATTCCTTTATAGTGATTGCAAGTTAACTGGTTGAAAGTATACATTCTGATGACTCAATATTAAGTTGTAGAAAGGTGGGTCAAACATCTTATGATCCAAGATGTCTCATTAATAAAGTATATTCATTGTATTATTTAAAATGATGACACCAAAAATATTTTTTATTATTTATATTTTATATTGTTATTTATGTGTTACTATTTACCTTTATTATGTTTTATAAATAATAAAATACTTTTACAGGAAAAGTCTTTGGGGTGCCTGGCCTGGCTTAGTCAGCAGAGCATGTGACTCTTGGTCTCAGGGTTATGAGTTTGAGCCCTGCACTGTGTGTAGAGATTACTTGAAAAAAAAAAAAATCTGAAAAATAAATAAATAAATAAATAAATAAATAAATAAAGGAAAAAAACTTTATTTTGCGGGCCTTGAACTCACAACCCTGAGATCAAGACCTGAGCTGAGATCAAGAGTCAGACACTTGGGGCGCCTGGGTGGCTCAGTCTGTTAAGCATTTACCTTTGGCTCAGATCATGATCTCAGGGTCCTGGGATCAAGACCCACATGGGGCTCCTCGCTCAGCAGGGAGTCTGCTTCTCCCTCTCCCTCTGCCCCTCCCCACCCTTTGTGCTCTCTCTCTCTCCCTCTCTCTATCTGTCTCAAATAAATAAATAATATCTTAAAAGAAAAAATAAAGAGTCAGATGCTTAACTGACTGAGCCACCCAGGGGCCCCAAGGAAAAATTGTTATATTTCAGTACCTTTATTTTGTTTAAGATTTTATTTATTTGAGAGAGAGAGAGAGAGCACAAGCAGCAGGAAGGGGCAGAGAGAAAGGGAGAAGCAGACTCTCCGCGGAGCAGGGAGCTCAATTTGGGACTCGCTCCTAGGGCCCTGGGATCGAGCCCCGCATCGGGCTCCCTGCTCCGCAGGAAGCCTGCTTCTCCCTCTCCCACTCCCCCTGCTTGTGTTCCCTCTCTTGCTGTGTCTCTCTCTGTCAAATAAATAAATAAAATCTTTAAAAAAAAGCAAAACGAGTATTTGCCTTTCAGCACTCAAAACAATACAAATACCGAATCTGGGTTGTTTTTCTATGAATTATTAGCATAGGCCCCAGCCTCTCACCCCTCCGGCTCCGCCCTATCTGCTTTTGCAGATGGAAGTCTAGTGTCATGGGTGTCTGCAACACAGAGTTGTTACGACTTTGCCAATGGAGGAATTCTCATAGTCTTCACTCAGTTTAATAGGTTCCCAGTGGCTTATCATTTGTAACTCAGTGTCCGTTTGCTCGCCTTCATACTGAGAGTTTTGGTCAGCCTGAGATAACAATGACAAGAGGCTCAGGTGTTCTGGTGGCCTCTAGTTTGAGGCTCAGAAGATTTATGTCTAGACAGCAGTGTGCAAAACCTCTCTGCACGTGGAGATCAACATATCCCCAAAGGATATAATGAGTAAAACTAGAAGAATAATGAAGAAAAATGACAGGCACATGGGAGGGGAATAAACAGGGTATGCCTCTGGTAAATAACTCCCTGAAGGACTCTTAGAAAAGACTTACTGATTAATTGAATCAATCCATCATCCTTGGGGTGACAGCATCAATTTGCAATCTTTTTTGGGGAGTTGTTTTATTCCATTGCTGTTACAGCTTAAACTCATATGAGGATAGAATGAGAGGTTAAAAAATATAAGTGTTTTATTGTTAAGGTGCCACAATTCTGTGCTCTCATTATAGAGAAGGCTTACCTTAATTTTAATACAGGTTTGGACTGTGTCAGAACATCAACATGGGGCTTATAAAAGGATTTTTCCTCTTTGGATTTATCTTATAGAAATAAACTTTCAATACCTATTAAAATTTTAGGCTCATTTGCTCCTAAATCCATGTTTGAGGATTTTTAAAAATAACCTTCGTTACAATTCTAAACAATGTAAAAAGTGGTCCTTTTTCAGAGGAACTCCCCTTCATTTTTTTTCTTGTCATTGGCAGGCATAACTCATGATACCTGTGCAGATTTCAGTGGCAAATGAGATCCTTGAATGCATTATCTAGTTCAAGTTTTTGCTGAATTGAAAGGCCTAGAGTACATAAATGTCTTAGAGATTTTGCTTTTATAGTTATCAAAAGTGATTGTTTCAAGATACTAGCATGTTTTAAATTGGACATAATATATCAATCACAGATTTTGTTCTTTCCAGTCTTGGGAGTGGGTGGAGGGAAGATGTAATAGAATGAAAAGAGGATTGACTATGCATCCTAAGCAAAGATTCGCATGTGATGAGGATAACTGGGGCTTCATTTCTTACAATGTAAATATCTCGATATCAAAGCTTTCTGAGTACAAGTGTTTAATGCTGAAATTTTATCAAAGACAGATAAAATGTCTGAAGAAAGATTATCTTGACAATCACAGTATTTTCGTGATGGAACGGTTTAAGTAATCTCAATCTCTCTAATATTAACTATTCATAAATGTATTATAAAAGAAATAACAGGGGGTGCCTGGGTGGCTCAGTCAGTTAAACGACTGCCTTGGGCTCAGGTCATGATCCCAGGGTTCTGGGGTCGAGTCCCACATCGGGCTCCCTGTTCAGCAGAGAGTCTGCTTCTCCCTCTCTCTCTGCTTCTCCCCCTGCTTATGCTCACTCTCTCTGTGTGTCATATGAATAAATAAAATCTTAAAAAAGAAAAAGAAATAACAGAAAAACTTCTAACCCTGAAAACAAACATAATTGGTTGACTATGTTTACATATGGGTACAAGTTACTAGTTTTTAAAAGAATTGGAAGATAATAAAACATATTTAAACATTTTTCACATTGAGACTATATGGAACCCAATACACAATAATTCAGACACACTTCATGATCTTATACTGTCTTAGGATCTTCCTGATCAAGGTTCATTCTGATTTAGCAGTCCAGCATCAGTCGACAGATCCCCATTGTCTGGGACTTTATTCTACTCTGACCAGAGTACACATACCAGAATTTGGTGTAGAATGGCGAGTTGTTTGCATTTTCAGGATAAATGGTAATTCGAATAATTTCTTACCTCTGTGGGGTTTAGTTTATTGTCTCTGTAATAAGTGGGTTTGGATCTCAAAAAAGTTTGTTCTGCAATGTGACCTACTTAAAATGAGTTTGTATTTCTGAGTTTATGGTCCACTCGTTATAGTACAATGGAATGTTAGCTGTTTCCCTCACTGTATTAGAGGTTATAATTTTAACAGTTACCAAATGAAGATCTTGGTACCATCAAAAAATACCATTTATTATTTACCAAATGCACACCCTATCTGAGAACTTGAGGCCGGAATCCTTTCTTTAGGGTACCTGGATAGAGTTGCTTTATTAACTTTTGTCTCTTTTTATGCGACGGAGATATTGTGTGCATTGGACCTCACAGTGAGAAGCCACATCCTGACAGTCATCCACAATGAGCCACATCAACATCCCTTTCACACAGGGAACAAAAGTAAAAACAGGCTTGATCATGTACAAGCTCACTGTGTGGCCAAGAAGTCAAATACTACAAGCTGATCTCCAGCTTCTTGGAAAGCTGCCTCAAAGCCTTTTTTGTTTTCAATCGATTTCTGCATTTTGGCTTTGGGGGGCTGCTGTGTCTGTATGTAGTGAGAGGAACCCCAACAGCAGCTCAAGCCTGAGACGGCCCCAAGCGGGGAGCAGTCTAAGCCCCCTATCTTATATCCCGCTTATCCGGACAGTGAAATCATGGGTGTGCAATCACAAATGCCAGGAGTTAATCTTCTCTACTTGCCCATCCCACCCCTACATGCTCCACTAAGAGGGTTGTCAAAGATTATGTCATCAAAGGAATAAGGAATAAATGAGTATTTTAAATTATTTTATTTTAAAAAATTTGGCCTTTAAAAAAAATGAAAAACCTTACCTATGTTAAGCAAAGGTTTTTAATATAACACCCTAACACCTCCGTCAGCTATTAGCCTGATGCTAACTCTAAATTCCAGACAGGAAGGGAAAAAAAAAGTTCTCTAAATGACAGCAAGTCTATTCCAGGCAGTCTCATAAAAGAACCCTTAGCGTTAGGGGATAATGAAAGTACGTGCTACCTATGACTGAGCTAAAATGGAGCCGCGACCTGGCAATTTCTTTTTACTGCTGACACATGCGTCCCTGCATAGCACAGAACACCAGCGTGGCCTTCATGTAAATTTAATAGGGTTTCCTTATCAATGACATAATCAAACACACTGTGAGAAGGAGCAGGGGCTTTCAGGGATGGCTCAGAAACTTAATCGTTTTTCCATTTATTTTTAAAATGCAAATTACACTAGTAAGTCAAAAAAATCACTCTGTTAAAAATACATTCAGAATTAACAAACGCAAAAAAAAAAAAAAAAAGACACATCAGGATTGTAACTCTTGCCTTCTGAATATTAGGTTTATAACAAAAGCTCAGCCTAGAAAAATAGCATTCTTCACCGGATTCTGAGGAGGATTCAGCTGTACAACTTAGATGTTTTTCCAGATATAATCACACTACTGTGCTCACTGCTCCCAAAAAAAGACCTGTCCACTGATTACTTTTTAGTAGTCAACAACTGTTTTTGAAAATTTTGGTCGTGATGATAGTAGTGATTAGGTGATAGCTTGGCTGTAACTTAAAGCAGGAATATGAGGGCTTGTTCTCTGTGCACTTGAATCTCTATCCACATACATGTCCTAGAAGGTGGAGCCTCATCACAGCATGAATGTACAGTGAAACCTCATTTTAATAGTCACATTAGTTTCTGGCATGTATAGTATTTATACTTTAAGAATCAGAGGACAATACATTGGTAAATATTTTTCTCATACATTAAACATGCATGTCACTATAAAATCATCGTATGAGGTTTCACTGACATGTTTGCAATTATAGATTTTATACATGTATGTATGGACAAACATATACAAGCCGCTGAGAAAATTTAAGCACAAGTGCTGGAACCTTTTTTTTTTTTTTGTAGTTTATGTTCCAATATCACCTTTGTTCCTTTATCGTTTTCAAATGTATATGTGTGTATTTCACAGACATCCATGCAAACACAGTAACGGGACTGGTTTATGTAGGTCTGGATGGGCTAAGGTCCAAAGTAGGTTAACCCAGTAACTGAAACTACATAGAAACCAAGAGAAAACATTGCTCCATGCCAATTTGTAACTTTTCAAGTCTCAATTTCACTGCATTTAAGGATGTCGTATTCGTCTAAAAAAAATTGACTTTAGCGTCTCAGGTGGATCCAAGAAAAAACATGACTCTTCTGAGTTCCTGACAAGTCTGAGCTAATTATGTTTTCCACTAATGAAAACCAAATAATGCTTGAATATATAGAACAAAATTTCCTAGGAATTCAGAATATTCCATAAACACATTGACCTACTATTAAGTTTCCAAAGGCATCTTGTTGCCAACTACGTTAACAGCACAGTTTTTCTGCCACAATAATACAGGAGGATTAGAATACACTCTAACACACAACAGATCCCCCCCAATACCACAAAGAGATCTCAAATATTTCACCAAGGTAACTATTGCTCCCCCCCCACCCACCCAAAAAATAATCTCGTACGCTGAAGTTAGGAAAAAAAGTTCACCTACGTAGGGTCTTCAATTTGAATTAGATATAAAAGAGTAAACATAGCTAATACATATTCAGTTGGCCTCTGTTGATAGAAATCCACAGCTGTTCCTGTGTTAGTAGAAGACATTTGTAGATACTTATAAAAGCACCTAGAGTGCGAGAAATAAAATCAGTGAGTTAAGCCATTTCTGCTCTCTGCTTCCAGTAGATTAATGAGTTTAGTAGATTAATAAGTTTTACTTTGTCCCACCCAACCCCTTCAAGAAGACCATATTTAAGGATTATAAAGATGATGATTATTGTTGTTGTTATTGTCACTTGTCTGTTTTTGGCCACCGTGGAGGGTCAATGGTAAAGCACTTTGCTGATAGCTGGCCGCCTTTGTACACAGACACACTGGAGCTGCTGAGCTATGCGGTCTTGTTTCTTGACATGAAACACACAGACTCGAACTCATTCGGAATTAATAGCAGTGTGTTAGCCTAAAGGAAGTGACTTGGGGAGGTCTGCACTGAGACTCGGGCACACAACTTAGGTGGGTTAAGGCAAGTATGTACGGTATAGCCTTTAGGGCAAACAACCTGCCATTTCGGACTTCGGTTACAAGGTCATCATGGCATGTTTTGTTTGTTTTTGCAATTACATTGCCTACATAGCCGTGGTGCTATCAAGACGTATGGAGTGCAGAAGAGAGGGCTCTCAAACTAATGCGCCCCGGAGGACTTCGCAGCTCGCAGAGGCCGACTGGCTGGGCTGCAGAGGAGTTAGTGACGGCCAGCAGAGGGCGCCAACACGTCTCCTTAGGAACTTTCCAAAGGCCTGGGAGAAAGCAGCCTACTTTCAGGAAATCCAAGATGGGCGTGTCCTGCATGTTTGTTTCAGTTAGAAAGAGGAAGCCAAGTGGAATTAGTGTGTGCCTCTGTGTATGTGTGGGTGTGCATGCACACACGCGCGTGTGCGTGCGTGCCTGTGTGTGTGTGTGTGTCCCACTGTATGTGGAGGCTTTATGTTTGTTTTGTTAATATGTATATATGTTTAAACTCAGTTGCTTCTTGCTCTTCATAAAATGCAGGAGGCCACTGTGAAACAAGTTCTTTGAAAGGTCCAGGAGCTGACATCCTGAAGCCGTCTGTATTATTTCGACCTGGGAGAGAGAACGAGAGAGAGAGAGAAAAGATGTTTTTAATCCAGGGGGAGAGCTCAGCACCTTTTCTCACCTCTCCAAGCACAAGAGCACGCAAAAATTCAAAAAAAAAAAAAAAAAAAAAAGTCCAAGCCCCAATTTTGTTTTAAAAGAGACAACTAACCGCCTTTATGATCATTTAAAGTCCATTTCTGGGGGGCAAATTAAATGAATACGTATTGCTGTACAATTAGGCTGCCAAAAAGAATGCAATGTTTTCAGATGTTACTAATCAGATACCATGGGATATTCTCACAGTTTATACTGCAGGGAGCCCAGACAGAGCTCTACGCGCTATGGCACATAGGTTGGTGGTCGTCAAAGCCCCTCCTTTGTTAAACAATTAACCTGTGGACACGGGAATGTTTTTGGGCAGCAACTTTATAGCTATTATTTGCTTCAAAGAGGTTTGCCAAACCCTAAGACATAAATTAATGTAAACCTTTTCTTTTAGGATGGGTGATAGATAATCTAAAGAATTACAGGCCAAGAGCAGGCCAAGAAGTTTCACCTAACTTAACCGAAAAAGAGAGGTCTTCTATTCAGTGACCGTAGGCGCTGAAACATGGCTGTGAATGGAAGTCAGTCAGGGCAGTGTTTTCAAAGCTCTCAGCCACAGATCGGGTATAATGGAAGCCCCACAGCTAAAACTGTATATTACTTTTAAGCATTTGCTTTCCTTGTAAGGAACAGCTTTTATTCCAGTTGCTACATAATATCGTTAAAGTGCCTGAACTGGCCCATGATGTTAAATTACTCTTACTTTATGAGACTTATTTATGGCAGGTTGACAGGAAAAGCTACACCCCAAAGGACAAAGACATAGGAAATGTTCGGGTGCCTGCCTCTCAGCAGGCGATCAGGTCTGTGCGTGACTCACTTTTGGTTTTTCACAGGATTTGTATAGGCAATGGCTCTCAAAAGAGTGGTCTTGAGGGCTAGGATGTTGAAAAAGCCCTTCATTCCTCACTGCATAATGTAAAATCAGAAGGGGATAAAGGGAGTGCAGAGAAAGGGAGGGATTCAGGCATGTTTGGAAGTATGGCAGCTAAGTTAGTGTGGAGAAGTACAAATGAATAAACTGAAAATCAGGAAACATAGTGAATGCCAGAGCAAACTTGAAGGTCTGTCTAAGAATTTGGAAAGAATTCTGAACTAAAGGATGAGGAAAACTGGTTGATAATTGGGGGCTGCACAAATAACAAGTTGTGTGACCTTTGTTCTCCTTTCTCTTCATCCAGTTTCCTCATCTGTAAAATAAAATCTTAGTGTTGCCGTATTTGAAGTCCCACAGGGGATGTTCTGTAAAAGGGACAGGATTGTATTTTGACTAGCGATTTATTATATACAAGTATTTCGAACTTCCTAAATTTGAATTTCATTAAACATTTTACTTATTTCATGAGCAGTGAGACTTGAAACTTGTTACATACTTTTACCATTCCCAGGCAGTAAGGAAGAAAATGATATTTTTATTACTTTTGGTTTGGCATTTAAAGTCTTCTATTTAATAAAATCATGGGAAGTTTTGCCCTCAAGGAATTTAATGCTGGATATTAAATTTGCAGAGTCCCCTCTTTAAAGACAACATTAGTATTATAAATGCCTGATTTGAAACAATATACTTGATTGTGTATAATTAGCATTCTCATGTTGTTATTGTAGCTAATCCTACATATAGGTTACATGTCATTTATTATAACTTGATCATACTTATTGATCATTCATATTGATCAACACAATGAAGTGCTACTTGGTAAAGAAATGTTATGTGATATTGTCAGAAGCAAGCAATTGCAAGCTTTGTAGGTGTTCTGGTCTACTCTAAAGTACAAACATACTGTTACATGTTGCTTGGGTGGATATTGTATGTGATACATTGTTTACAGAGGAAATCCTTTGGGAATGAAATATAGTACATATTTATTTCTGACTTGATAAAGTCTTTTCATGAGTAATGTTCATTAACATAACACTGTTGCTACTAATAATAAGTTATGTTTATTAAGCATTTACTATGTGGCATATTTTATGTCTTATGTGCTTCTAAATTCAGAATAATTATATGAAGCATGTATGCTATATAATCTCTATTTTTCACATAAGGAAACTTAAGTTTGATGAGAATAAAGTTATTCAAATAAAGTTGATTGTCCAAGATCGTAAACAATTTTATCTCCAGTACTCTGCCTTTTGTAGGTCATCTTAACCACTGCTCCTTACTGCTTTGCCTTTATTTTTTAACAGACTACTTTACATAAGGCTATGATACAATATTGAGAAGAGTGGTAAAGAATTTAAAAGGTTTATCATTTTAGTTTTTGTGTAAGCTATCAAGTCTTCCTGGGAGGATAGGAGACATATAGTCTAAATAGAAAACAACTGCACTACAAAGCAAAAGAAAGAGAAGTATCAGAAGAAAAAGAGATTTATTGAAAATCTTCCATAAAATATGTATTTAAGATACAATTTGAAGGATAGTGGGATTTCATCTTGGAAAAAAATATGTTTGGTGTCAAGATAATAGCATGGACAGTTGGAAAAATACCAGTCATGTTTGCAGAAAGCAAGAGTTCTAGTTTGGCTGGCAAAAAAAAAAAAAAAATGGATAAGGGGAGATATCAGACTATTAATGTCTTCAATAGATGATAAGCTTCAGGAGGACAGGAGCCAGTTCTTATTCATTATTACATTTTCCCAGTGTCTCCTAGCATCTTCTGCATATGGTTGGGAGTCAAGAGTTGTTAAGCGTTGAAGAGAAGAGATAATATTTCAGCAGAACATTGGGGCTGGATCAGAGTCTACTTGCAGGCTATGGTGAGGAGAGTGGACTTTGCTCAGTAGGTAATAGGGATTCATCAACAGTTTGGGGGCAGGGGAGGGTATTGTCAAAATGATACTTTGAGAAGATTAATTTGGCAGCTTCATGGAAGATGGGTTAGAGATACTAAAATTAGAAAGCAACAGGTAATGAATGCCTGAATTAGGGCAGTGGTTGCGGGGATACTAAAAAGAAAATGTGTGATGCATTGTTTGCAGAGGGGATGCTTTGAATGACATATAGCATTGGCTGAATTCTGAACTGATAAAGTCCTTTTTATGGGTGGTGTTACCAAATACTTCCAAGGAAAAATGCAGGCGTGATGCATAGATCATTCCCTGTTTAAGGAGAAGCTTACAAGGAGGTGTATAAAAATTACATTAATCTCTTGGAGGAGGAGAAATACTCTAAAAATCCATGTATTATCCTACACATTAACAATCTTAAAAGGTAAAATGACTCAATGGTGGAGGACAACGACGACAAACACATATCTTCAAAGAGAGAAGCTCACATTTCAAAATGAATTGGAATCTTACTTTCTATTTTGATCTTCGCTTGCAATTCAGCATATCACTTGATGCTGATATATAGAATTTGTTATCAGTTGTTATCCAAGGGAATTTGCCTAAACACAGATATAAAAATCAGGCTCTGATTGTATGTCTGCTCTCTTGAGTGCTAGAGCTAAGGGTCTGATAAATCTCAGTGTTACTATTCTGGCTTAATTTTCACTTTTCACATCAGAAAAATGATAACAGAGCATTATTGTTCAGTTTTTAAAAAAATTTTTAACACTATATATAACTAAGGTTACACTATATATACTAGGGTTATACTATATATAACTGTACGTAACCTATCATTTAACATCCAAATGAGAATACTTTTGAGAGGAACACGAGATACTGGTAATAACTATGCCAGGACAACCGTGTAAACTGAGACTCTCCTGGGAAAGCCAGAACACATAGTTCATATAGAGTTACATATTACTACCTCCAAAGTTATATCATTTTCAAAACATACAATTTTAGGGTAATTCAAAGAAGTAATATATTAATAAAGGCCTTTTACCTAAGTCGTTGATACTTATATGTAAGACTAAAGGTAACTTTAGAGATGGCATTTCGATAAGTTAAATTTAAAAAAGAATTATGAAGAAAATGTTATTAGAATTATCCCAGTCAAGACAATATTAATAGAAGAGAAAATACTGGAAGTACATAATTGGAGGAAAGCTCCTTGCCATCTATTTTGTGCCATGATAATGTTTACTTAAGCATCTTTTAGTATCACAGAAGAATATCTGCAAAGTAAAGTACTTACATGTACATAGGCTGTAGTTGTAAATGAGATGTCTTCTGAGGCCCTTGATAGCCATAAGAATCAAAGCCACCTATGAAATCAACTGAAAAGGGACAATTGCTTTCATTAATTAACTTTTCAAGAGCTCAACATTCATGATCAAGATCTCACACAGATTACTCTTCTAAACTGTTTCATAATCTATTAAAACCAAAGTGATTAATTGTGGAGGAAAACAGATAGTTCCTTCAGGGTAGTGATTTTTCCCCCCTCAACTGTGAGATTCAATTATTGCATTACAAGAATCTATTCACTTGGGAGAAGAAAGTATGTACTCCTCTCAAGCAACCAAGACCTAATTGGAGTAATAAAACTCACTTGCACAGTAAAGATGCTATATGTCTTTTTGGTTAGTGTGGAGATTTTCTGCAACACATTACAAATATAAAAAATAATGATTGCTTAAGTGCATGTATCTATCAGCAATTGCAGCACTAGTAATAATATTATATACTATGATTGTCAAGTACAAGGTGCTATGGGAGAGCTTGTGTAAATTAACTCAACACGGCTGTCCCCGCCATTATGTGGTTTATAATCTGAAATAGGCAATCTGAAATAAAGATTTGGAGCAAAGTCTAACCAAATATTCAAATGCAATACATACCTAGATATTTGAGGTACAACAACATATAACAAAAGTTACTGTGATAGAGTATATCACAAATGGCTACAACAATATCTCCTATTCTGTATCTGCTTACAGTGTGATCTTGACACTCCTCCCATCTGGTGGTTTTGGTCTGTGTCCCTTCCTCTTGATCCTGTGTAGAACTTAGTGGCCACTTTGACCAATAGAGTATGATAGAAGTGATCCTATGTGACTTCCCAAGGCTAGATCATAGAGATGTCATGCACTTCCCCTTGCTCTTTTGAGATGCTCTCCTGGAACACAGCCACCATGTCCAAACTAGCCCACATGGAGAGATTAATGGAGACCCCATGGGTATGTATTTTGACCAAAGGGCTAGCTGAGGTTCCCGCCGATAGCCAGCATCACCACCCAGACACATGAGAAAAAATGCCTCCAAATGATTCCAACCCCAAGCTGCTCAGGCAACCCAGTCATGGAGTCTTCCCAGCTGAGGTCTCTGATGTCAGGGATCAGACAAAAGCCATCCTCACAGTGCCCTGTCTGAATTCTTACCCACAGACCCATGAGCATAATAAATGGTTGTTTTACACCACTAAGTTTTGGAAGCAGTAGTTGCTGGAACAGTAAATACTAAGAGTTTTGTTTTTATTTTTTCTTTTCCACCAGGGTTGTGTGGTAGGGATAAAAGAAGTAAAACAATGAAAGGCTGGCAAAATAGATGACAGGAAGGACAGAGAAAGGGAAATCGAGACTGAATTAGGATGCCTGTGGATATCTTTACTGCTTCTAGAGTCATATTCTATACTGGCTTAGCTTTGACTAGTTTTTGTTCTCTTTTAGTATCCTAAGTGCTACAGGTAGAAATTGGAGCAAGGTGTGAAGTAACGTCAAGTCTATGATGTTTGTTTGTTTAGTGGGGAAATCTTTATTTAGTAGATTTTATTTTTTAGAGCAGTTTTAAGTTTATGGCAAAATTGAGCAGAAAGTACAGAGAGTTCCTACATAGCGTCTGTCTCCACACATGCACAACCTCTCCTACTGTCAACATCCTATACCAGAGTGGTAACATTTGTTGCAATTGATGAATCTACACCGACACACCCTCATCACCCAGAGTCCAGAGTTTACACTAAGGTTTGGTGTTTTAAACTATGTTTTTTGATGAATGTATAATGACATACATCTACAATGTTAGTCTCACACAGAAGAGTCTCACTGCCCTAAAAATCCTCTGGGCTCTGCCTTTTATCCCACCCTCCCCCAATCTCTGGCAACTACTGATTTTTTTTTTTTTTTTTTTTTTACTCTTTCCATAGTTTTGCCTTTTCAAGAACGTCATATAGTTGGACTCAAACAGTATGTAGCCTTTTCTGATTGGCTTCTATCCCTCCATAGTGTGCGTTTGAGGCACCTCCATGTCTTTTTATGGTGTAATACCTCATTTCTTTTTATCTTGAGGAACACTTTTTTGAGGCTGAATTTCTCTTCTCATCAAACGTGGAACAGTGTAAGAACAAAGGGCCTGATGTTAGAAGGATGAAGGTTCAAACACTGCTTTGACCACTTTAAGGCCAGCTGTGTGACCTTACACAAATCATTTAACATCTCTTAAAATAGGAATTAAAATACTTATTTCATACAATTAGTGTGAGGATAAAATGAAATAAGGCATGTAGAGCCCTGGGTGAGACATATGGTATGGAAGAAGAAAATTAAAAGCCCCTGAAAAACTTCAGGATTTTCTTTATAATTCTTCTAAGCCATACAGTATAGGAGAAAGAAAAATAGGAAGTGTGTAATTTGGGACAACCATGGAATTTTACCAAGTATTTTACAGAAGATGAACTAAAAGAGAAGGAATGACCTTTGTTTTCTGAATTGCCCACCTTTGTACATTAGCTAATATAAATGGCACCAGAAGAACTATACCCTAATTGAGTGGCAACTATATTTAAAGTTTGTATTTTGAGAAATTATTGTCTATGATTGGAGATTCATTGCAGATAGTGACTAAATTCCCTTTTATTTGGATTCGCTCTTGTCAACAATGAGACTTAGTTAAGGACTAGTTTGCTGAGAGGTGTTCACAGCATTAGAGTTTCCTTGTTCTGAGGTTCCCTTTCAGTAGGATGGTCCCCACCCTAGCGCTGGAGAATAGAGTGGGCTAGAGTAGAATAAGATCACAGTAGATGTAAATGGTAAGGTCTCCTCCACTGAAATTGAGATCTAAGTCAGACTCAAGTTTATTGTTGTTATTGGTGTTATGAAATATTTCCTTGGCTGGTTTCCAGGAGTTTGAGATGGATAGCAGAAAAAAAAAAGATGGTAATTACAAACCAAAGATTGTGGAGTGAACCAAGGGATAACTAGAAGAAACCAAGATGAATCTTCTAGTCCAATGGATAGAATCAGGACCCAAAATGGAAAAATAAAGCTTGAGTTGGGAGCAATGTAGACCAACCTAAGACATGAGAAAAAGCCATAAGAGACTCTAAACTCTAGGAAACAAGCTGAGGGCTGCTGGAGGGGAAGTGGGTGGGAGGATGGGGTAACTAGGTAATGGGCATTAAGGAGGGCATGTGATGTAATGAGCACTGGGTGTTATCTGCAACTGATGAATCACTGAATTCTACATCTGAAACTAATGATACACTATATGTTGACTAATTGAACTTAAATAAAATAAGTTAGGGGTGCCTAGGTGGCTCAGTTCTTTAAGCATCTGCCTTCGGCTCAGGTATGATCCCAGGATCCTGGGATCGAGTTCCTCATCGGGCTCCCTGCTTAGCGGGGAGCCTGCTTCTCCCTCTGCCTGCTGCTCCCCTTGCTTGTGCGTGTGCGGGTGCTCTCTCTCTCTGACAAATAAATAAATCAATAAAATCTTTAAATAAAATAAGTTAAAAAAAAAAAGAGAAAAGGCCAGTAGGGAAATGAGCTGTGTCTTGAGTATGTGTAGTGAACAGTGTTTGAGTTGCCTGGGGTTTGCTCTTATTAACCATGATCTATCTGGTGTGGGGTTTGGTAGAGCTGCCTTACAGCTACCCGAGTGGGAAGGGTCACACTGAAACTACAGTGGAAGGATTGCTGCCATTGTTCTGATCATTCAGATCACCTGGAGCCATAAGAAGGCTCCAACAGCAGGTGACTCAGAACCAACATGAGAAAGGAGGAGGATCTGAACGCAACCAGGATGGATTTTTACCATTTCACTCAGGGAGGCGGGGGGGAGGGGGGAAGCATTCAAATTTAAACAACAATCAAAGGGAATATTTTCTGTTGTATATTTCATAAACATGCCTGAGTTCACAGCCAAGGAAATTATGGAAGGTCAGTTTCCACACATATTCATTCTCGGTAATTTTTTTGGATGTCTTCCTGAAGACCTGAGGGAGAGGAACAGCCATAAGCTGCATCCACCTGACTACTACAGTTAATATTTTGGTGATCAGTGTAGGTAGACTCGATTCCTTGCATCTTTACAGATGGTGCTTCAACCACATCTGGAACTCTTTGTGGTGCCATGTGGGTGGCAAGCAGAAGTAGGAAAAAACCAGTTTTTTCTTTCTCAAAAAACTGAATCACTGGGGTTAACTTACCTTTTTTAGAATACCCTTAATACCACTTTGGTCTGTTTTCCTTTTCTTTTACATAATTGCATTTATTTAGGTTCTAAAGAGGCTACCACATGCTGTAAAACTTCTCTGAGCAATAAGGGTCATAAAACACCTGACAGGTCCTTTTCTAAGTAATTATGATGGCATCTAGATGTTTGGCTCATCGCTCATCTCTGCATTATTTAGAAAAGAGTACCTTGTATTCCTCAGGAATCTCCTTAACTCCTGAAAATAAAAATAAAGTTCCAAACAATTGCACAAAACTTAATAGTTTCTAAAGCCCTTTCAGGTGATACCAATTATCTTTACAAAATTACTGTGAATCGGGAGGAACAATTATCTTCACTTTACAGATAAATACAGTTTTACTTGACTACTCCGGGGCACATAACAGCTGAGGAGAGGACTGGAAGCTAGGTACTCTATTTCTTTCCTAAGTGTGTTGAAAAAGTGATTTCTGCTTTCCACTCGGGTAAATTACTGGGAGGTTATCAAAGGTTTTGCATCACATTTTGGATTAAATCTAAAATCTTCAGGCTTTTTAAAAAATATTATTCATTTAACAAACATTTTTGAGTTCTTGCTTTGAGTCTTCCATTGGTCGTAGATGCTTCCCTTTGTTATTTATTCTCTAGCATCTTTCCTCTGTTCTTCCTAGAAAATTTACTCTTTCATCTTCTCATCTCCAATCTAATATTCTAGGAATATTCTGATGTGAACAATGATCAAAGCAAAACCCCGCCTAGGCTGGATTTGCTAGTGATGGTTACTCATGGGATGTCTTGGTTTTCTGTAACATATCTTTCAGAGGCGATAAGGTGAGCATCCTTCAAGGTTTAGTTCATTTCTTCTGTGTCTGCTAACTTACGTAGGATAGCATATAAATATTTAAACGATCCTTTCTTTTGAAAATTACTTATATTCTCAGCCCCATCTCGTATAACTCTGATTACAGTGGTGGTTTTTCAAAGCGAGGAGGCATGTTTTCTTCATAGCCACTTGGCATATTGTCTATTTCAAGGCTTATCAGAAAATATGAAGGATGGTAATTACTGAAGGCCTGAATTAGGCTTAGGAGAATGAGAAAGAAAAGATGGCAATGAGTTCAAGATGTATGGAGAAAGACGTAGAAAACGTACCACATGCCAAGTTTTTGAATATGGGGGAAGGAGAGGAAAAGGCAAGATTCAAAGTTGACTCAGAAACTTGTTGACTAAGAGAGTGCTGTTGCCTCTAACAGAACAATAAAGAATGTCAGGAGGGAGTTGGGGCTTGGCTTCATTTGGAAATTAGTATGTTTAAGTGAGAAGTGGCACATACAAGCGGCAAGGGCCAGGACATCCCTGTAGAAAGGGAAATGTAACTTTGCAAGGCCAGTTGGAAACTTGCTGGGATCTTTAGAGCTTAGTTTCTCCTGACTCAACTCTATTGGGCTTCACTGGAACATATCTATCGCCACCTGACATATTGTAATCTACTTGTTTCTTTGTTGATTCCATTGCTGTAATGTAAGCTGGGTGAAATTTACTGTTTCCCACTGTTTGCTCCAGTAGTCCAGAACCCAGGACAGTGTCTCGGCTCCTGGAAGACCGTCTTTACGGAGTGAACTCTCTAGACCTGTTAGGCTGTGAAGAAAAATTAGGCAATCATGGGAGCGTGGAAGATGTTGGTAAAATTCCTAAGTGAATTTCACACTGTTTTCACTTGGTAGCAGCAATGCAACTTACTGTGTGAGCTTGAGGGGTTTGGTCTGGGTTAAAATCCCTGAGTGGACGCTGAGTTCCTTTTTTTTTTGGTTTTAAAAACTGAATAAAAAATAAAATATAAGTTCCACGTGACAAAGTGTTCGTCTTTCTGCTCTTGCTTATCTCTGCCTGTTTTTAGGTAAGGCAGAACATCTGGGGAGATTGGAAGAAACACATGCTGTTTTTCTGCTAACACCAGGATGTTGCTATCAAACAATCCTCCGATAGTGTAAGTCACCCCTGGATACATTACAGGGAAAGGTGAAGTAATGTAAAGATTGAGGGCTTTGGAGTCAGAAGACCTGGCTCAGGCTGTACCTTCATGTCTTACCAGCATTGTACCCACAAGTAGGCTCTGAGCCTGACTTTTGTCCTCCCTAAAGAGGAGATAATGAAACAATTCCAACCTTATAGGGTAATTGACAGAATCAAGTGTCATATGCAATACTTAGATGCAGGTATATTAAAAAGACACCATGGATAGATTTGGGATCTCATCTTTTTTTTTGAAAGGGATTTATATAAAGAAAATAATTTAACATACATATTGAGGTTCTTTACTGAGAGGATGAGAACCGTGTGTTAGAATTTCCAAGAGTTATTGTGTGGAATGACATAGTACTGGGTCATCAGCAGAAGCTGAGGAGAGCTGAGGTAGGTCTGTGGAAACCTTTCAACTGACCAGTTAGTTAACTGTGGTCTGACAAGCAACAGGAATAGCCTGTGTGACATACTATAGAAAAAAAAAAAGGGAAGATATTTTTACTTAAAAAAAAAAACTACATGGAACCAAGTTTTCATACTTCAAATATTTTTTTGGAAATCACCTCGCATACTATGTAAAAGGACAGTGAGAGGCTGGGACCAGTCTTGTTTGTGGTCTCTGAGGCTTTGGCCTGTATGTAGGCAAAAGGAACTAGCCAGTGGAGAGTGCCAGAATGAAGATCCTGAAAGCGTATCCTCCTGGATCAGGCAGAGAGGATGAGCTCAATGTTCGGTGAAGGATTACTCCGGAAGGAAAAGCTTTAACTGTTCCTCTCAGATTTAGGTAGGGTTGCAAGGAGACAAAAGGATAATTGCCGGTATAGAGAATTTTTCAGGTTCTGGGAGAAACATGGAAGGTTTTCATGTTTGATAGCTTTAATATTCTTGGTTTGAGTACTGGGCTTAGGTTCAGAACCTATGCCTAGGTTTGGAACAGATCCTGAGGAAAGTCAATGGGAGGAAGTGAAAGTGTCATTGAGCAGGAGAGAGCATCCAGCCATGTTTAGAGACTTTCTCCAGCCATGTGCAGCAATCCAGGATTAGCAGTCGAGAAAGTGAACCTGAGCCTCATCAAGTGTGGCTGTTGAAAATCCAAGCAGGATTCAAGTGCAGGGGGCTGGTGGGAGCATCACTGCCGTAACTATCCTGGACATAGATGAGAAGTGGAACGATCCAAAGAATGAGAAAAACAAAGTTTCCCGTGGAGTGAAATTCCTAAATGAGGATGAAGGGAAGTCTTTCCAGGAGGGAGACAGGGGAATAAAGTGGGAGAAAAAAAAAAACCTGGAGTTTATAGTCAGGCAGAGAATTTTAAATTTGTGATTTTGGAGAAGCCTCCTTTCTCCACAGTGAAGGTGATCCAAACCACCTCTTTGATGAAGGAAATTAAGGGGTAGATGAAGTGAGTGGTAACAAGGGTGTAAGTGCTGAGGAGGTCAAGAAATTGTAAAGCTAGAGTCAGAAAATTATGTATCCAGGCATCTTTAATGCTTTCAATAGATGTGGAGAAGCATACAGAATGTGATGAGATAACTGAGCAATCTTCACCTTCAAGGTGCCTGGTCTCACTTTGTGCCGTGCCATTTGGATGGATTGGATTCACCAGTCTTTGTCTCGTTCTTCCCTGTTAGACTTGCTTTCAATTAGATATGACATGCCTTTCAGATGAAATCGGAGAGAACAGTTATTATAAGCTATAGGTGAGCGAGTTAGACAGGATTGGGCATGTCTTCTCAGCTGACAGCCAGGATATACTTAGAATGCACGGCCCATTTAAATGCAGTGGTTTTAATTAGGGTGTGGACACATTTATGTATTAGGTATATTTAAGAAAATAAAAAACCATGCATGCCTTGCCTTATAATCCTTGCTAACATAATCTTTGCACCATTTTGCATCCTCCAGAAAGGAAAATCACAAATCTCTGGAGCTGAAATTAATCATCTCTTTAGAACGATAGTAGCAATTTAAGGAAAGAGATTGTCAAGTGGTTATTCTAACATTTGTATTGATGTTTGCAAAAGCTGAAACTAGATTTGCTATATCGACCTCATTAAAAACACTTAAGATTATCCTGTGTGAATTATGGTGTACATTTGGTCAACAGGGATTGGAAAGGAATAGGCACACCTATTTTTGTTAAATTCTACATAGCCCTCTGACATCTCCTTTAGATGTCAGCCAAAATGTCATCTCTTCAGGGAAGAATTTTCTAGTCTTCTCATTTGGATGGAACACTTGGGGTGCATGCCTGCCACACCTCCTCCCCTTGCCTGAACTCTCATTATGAGTTACAGTAGTTCTTCGTGTGAAATGCATCCTTGACTCTAAGCACCATGAAGGCAAAGGTGGTATCTGCTTGGTTCCCCACTTCATCCCTGGTGACTAACACACAGCCTACCGCAGAGCGGTTACTTGATAAATAAGTGTTGAAAGAATCTATCTTGATCACCACAGAGAAGTGATGTGGAAAGTATATTTAAATCAGGAGACTTAGGTTCTATTCCCAGTTCTGCCTCTAAATGACTGTTTAACTTAGAGAAAGTCAATTCAAGTGTCCCTTTCCTCAACTGTAAAAGGAGGGGATTAAAGTAGGTGATTGCTAATATTGCTCACAGCTCTAGGATTCTGCACAGTTCCCTATTTCTGGGATGGTTTTACAGACCAATGATAGCAATAAAATATTTAAAATGAGCAAATCTACACAGGTATAGTGAATGGGAAAAATTAGTGCAAAGGAGTTATTTCTCTCTGACTGTTACTCCTGTTATGCATTAATTTTACTAAGCAAGTTTCCAGGGAGATGAGCTGCTGAGTAGTATGTGTATATACTGTAGAGTATATTTAGTATATGTGTATTTATATTTACCTATTTACACACATACACACACACAGCATTTGGAACCTGAGGCATGACAATTTCCAATTGGAAAATAAGGTGATGAAAAAAATGTGGGAACTGGGAGAGGGGAATAGGATTGGCAGGTTTGGAGCCAACAGAATCACTGTCCCCCGATTCCATTCAGTGCCGTGAGGGAGGCGTATGGATGTTACTATGTGCTTCCCTTTGCTTTTCTGCTTTTGGGAATTCCTTCCCATCACCTTCATTAGTTACAAAGGCAGCAAGCAATCCATATCCAATTTTCTTTTCGTGTCAGGATTGTTCATGTATAAACTAGGCTCCTTTGTTGGAAACATTTGCAACTAATCCCATAAACAAACAAAGAAAAAATGCAAATCTTGCACTGCCTGCCCCAGCCAACCCCACCGACCCTGAGTCTGACCACCATCCGTTATACACAAAAATGAATTGATATTCCCACTTTGGGCCTAACCTAATTTTCAAGTGATAATAGGCATGGATTCCCAGAAGCACTCTATGCCTCTTGATAGCAACATCCTAATTTCCTTTCCTGGTAAATGTTTTAAATAAGATTTTAGCACCAAAGGAAATTAACCTTTAAATTAATTGTAATTATAAAATGCCATCACTGATTTTTGTCTTCAGTCTAATTACTTTCTATTATTTAAACAAACCTCACCTCCTGTGAGCTTTAAGTTTGTTTCTCCCCCACTTCCTGCCACACAATGCCAACCAACGCTTGCGGAAGCCTCCCCCCGCCCCCGGGTCTCCGCAGCTACAGCAGCCTCATTTAAATGTCACGCAGGACCGAGGGTTCGCCCTCTGCTCGCTTATTTACAAGGCACTCTTTCAGAGGTGACGTGTAAGGCTGTTCTGCTCGGATGTTTTCCTTCTGCATACCTGGTGGCCATCCTTAGAGATGCAGCGCTTTTTATCCTCCTGCTGTTAAGAAGGAGATCGCTAAGCCCAGCCTTCTGTCTCTATTAGAAGTACCACTTCCCAAACGGAAGCGCAACTATGAAGTGAGCACCTGCCAGCATCATTTATCAAAAGACAGACGTTGAATGTGGAGCCTTCTTGACCAGCACGCCTCAGCTTTGGAGGGCTTTTAGCGCTCAGTGTCCTGCGCCGGCTCTTTGTCTTGTTCTCATTTGTTCTTTCGAGATGGGACTATGGGATCTCGGGAACTTTAGTTTGTGAGCCTGTGTATCTACATTGTGGTGCTAAAAGCATGCTGTTTTCCTGCCACTTAGCTGCTTTCTTTGTCATGTCATTATCAATGCGAGTCCAGAGAGATGGTGTAAGTCCATTACAGGTGGACTGGGTACCGCAGAATTGGAAGATGAAGTAGAATAATCAAAATGGAAGGTTTTTCTTTTAATCATTTCTGTAAATGTCACCACTTCTCCTTCCGTTCATTCTCTGGCTTTCTTTTCAATCGAGGCTGATTAAAACAACCTGAAGAATATTGGATAACTTCAGTTCTCCCAGGCAGAAATATCTTCGGCATAAAATAGTTCCTTTATTACACCCCAGGGAAAGGTCCTCCTTTGTGGGCTAGTCTGAATATTGCTACCTCAATGTGATTCATTAGAAACAAGGTGCTGATTGTTCTGAATCAACAGAGGGTAGGGAATAAATCGATTTCCTTCCCCCGCATTTTTGACTTGGGGACATGAAATTCCTTTAAAGATGATTATAGTGTGTATGTGTGTGCACGAGGGTGTGTGGATGTGAGTGCATGTGTGTACGTGTGTGGGCATGAGTGGAAAGCAGTATGATACAATGGAGGAGGCATTGTGAGAAAAAGGGGAAAATAAGAAGCGACCCTTGAGGAATCAGATGCAACTTTCACCTGAACAATCCAAAGTTAAAAGTAAAGCGCATATATTTTCCCTTCAGTGACCACAAGAGGGAGGAATTTAACAGTAGACTGAAAAAAGAGACCAGTACTAGCCAGTGGGGAAGACAGTGTAATGTAAAAACTGTGTTTCGCTGTTACGGAAGGCTGTTGCCTCTGAGAGAAACTTGCGTGTGATTGACAGGAGGCATATGTATATGTCGGCATCTGTTTCAGGTGCTGATCATTTATTCAGTCTTTCACTTTTACATCATGTCTCCGTCCCACCCCTTTCTGTCATTTGCTTAGAAAATGACGAAAGTGCTTTATTATAATTGATTATTCATTTACTTAGAATAAGCTGGGGTCTAAGGAGGTGTCACATTTCCTTACCAGTTTCCAGACAGTCCAAGAAGTGTGTGTGGAGAGCTGACTGATTGACTCATTTATCTCCCAGATCTTATTGAGTCCTGCTCTGGGTTGGAGATGTGCTAGACGCTGAGGATACCTCGGTGGTCAAGACAGGTGTGGTCCCCGAGGGGCATTGACTAATAGTCTCTTATCCTGAGGGAGTCAGTATGTGCTGTATTGGTGTCAGAAGTTCACGAATAAGCTCAGTGACCTTGGGCAAGTCATTTAATCTTTATGGGTCGACAAAATTAAGGTGTTGAAATAGAGTGGTAGACACTAGTTTTCCATCATTTTAAAACCTGCAGTATTCTTAGTCCAAAAGAAATCTTAAGCAGAAGATTGTAAAGTTGTAAAACTAAATAAAAGCAGAGCTCCTGTGGTTTTGGGGGGTTGAAGAAGGAACAAGGTGACACCTTTTACCCTGGCCTCACTATGATTCCATACAGCATAGCTAGAGATTTGTAGCATTTGAAATCTGGGGCTCCAGGTTTTCATAATATGTGATTCTGTTCAGAAATGGGGAGAGAAATGGCAAGTTTGGGTTTTGTGGGAGGCTACCAGATGTGGGCAAGATTATTTCACTCAGTCACCTTGAAAATCACAAAACAAACGTTATGAAGAGATGATAAAATAGTACCATACTAACAATATATTATTCTCTCATTTGATTGCTTGAGTGTGATGCTCCAAAAGTGAAACAGACACAACATTCTCTTAACTCTGTCAGTCTGATACCCAGGAACTTGGCACCTTTTTTGAACTGCTAATTGCCTACCCCTTAGGTTAAGTTTGAAGAGTGATTTATAAATAACAAGAAAGAAAGCTTACATTATCAAACGGAATATATAGTATGACCCTAATAACCAGATACAAAGAAAGAAAGATGATAGATAGATGATTGATAGATAGATAGATAGATAGATAGATAGACAGATAGACAGATAGATAATAGGGAGGGAGGGAAGATGGGAGGGAGGAAGGAAGGGAAGAAGGGAGGGAGGGAGGGAGAAAGAAAAGAAGGAAGGAAGACTAGGAGCCATAAAATACACTGAAATGTTAATGGAGAAACATAATTTAGAATTGTGGGGTCATTCTAATTTTCTTTTTGTGTTGTTTGTATTTTCTATACATTCTGCAGTAAACTTACATTTCCTTATAAACAGGAAGAAACAAATATTTTTTAAAGGGGTAGTACTCCCTGCTGCCACTTCTACCTCCCCCCAGAGTGGGAGTATGTGTGATTGTGTTCAAAGAACTGCCTTCAAACTCAATGATCCTGACAAACTGGAAAAATGATCAAAACATACAGAATGGAGTTCAATACACAGAAGTGTAGGCCAGCAGCCTTTAGAAGAAAAATCAAACAAAAATAACAGAAAATTATTAGCCTCAGAGAAGTGAATAATTTCCTGTGGTTTGCTTTTCAAATGAACGTTTCTATAAATCGATTGTGACTTTTATCCCAAGGCCACTTGAATTTAGAGAATTCGGGAAAGGTTTTTATGCATTTCTGCTTGGTTGGTGGGTTTGTGCTTATGTGCATCTACAAGTTTAAACATTTACAATTCATTTTTCAATATTTTTTTCAAAATAGGTCCCTTTATGATATTATATTTTTAATGACATTCTGTATCTTTCTAGGGGTGACTTGAATATTTAGTAACACTTGCACATATACAAATCTCTTTTAGAAAAGATAGTGATTACTTAAGAGAAACGGATATGTTTTCTAGAGTACTGATGTTTTGTTTTAGTTTAACTATTAAATAAAAGGCTTATGAGAAAACCTAATACAAATTGAGAAATCATATGATTTTTTTTTTTTTCTGTTCTGGATTGGTGCTATTTTCCATGGCTGCATGTCTTCCTTTTAATTGTCATATCTCACAGTGCTAACAAGGCCGAGAGAGAAGTTTTTCATTCTATCCCTGTAAGTGGACATCCAACTGTGGTGCAGGAGAGCTAGGGATTAAGTGAGAGAGGAGCTCCATATATCATAAAAGGTGTGCCAGACCGAGAATGTCGGAACATTTCATTTCTTTCACAGAATATTGTAAAAGAGAACACGTAGGGGAGAATAGAAAGGGCTGGAGGTCATAAGGAAAACGCAGCGTGGTTGGCAACAGATGATACAGGGAAGAGCTTGGCCACAAAGACAGCGCAGCAAGGGTCGCCTGCTCCCCTGGAGAAAGTCTTTCCTCCTAAGAAATACCGCTGCCTTTCCGTGAACAAATATATAAAAGTACATTGCAATGGTTGCCTCACTCGAACAGGGTTCAAGTGTCAAGGCCCACCCTCTGGAGCAGGCTCCCAGCTTTTGTTCTGGTGAGGAGCTACTTATCTGAAGGCAGATCACCCCACGCCCAGGCAAGGGATGCTGACCGGGAGGCAACTCCTTAGAGAGCGTGGAGCCAGGGAGGTGGGGACTAGTGCCGCCTGGAGCCTTTTACCCACAAGCGTTGGATGGGTGGAACCACTGTTCACCCCAATCTATGCCCCGAAGGGAGGGTCACATGTCGGGGGGGAGGGCGGCCACATGGTGTGTGTGTGTTGATATGGAATGGTCGGATCTGAAACCCTCCCCCCATTATATGTTAAAGGCCTAACCCTATGACTGTATTTAATTTTAAATGAGGTCATAAGTGTGGGGCCCTAATCCAATAGGACTGGTGTCTTTATAAGAAGAGAAAGAGACGGGGTGCCTGGGTGGCTCAGTCGGTTAAACGTCTGCCTCTGGCTCAGGTCATGATCTCAGGGTCCTGGGATGGAGCCCCATGTCGGGCTCTCTGCTCAGTGGGGAGCCTGCTTCTCCCTCTGCCCCTCCTCCCTGCTCGTGCTCTCTCTCTCAAATAAATAAATAAAAATCTAAAAAAAAAAAAAGAAGAAGAAGAACAAGAAGAGGAAGAGACACCCTGTGTGCCCACACACAGAAAGAAGGTCCTGTGAGGACAGAGAAGCCAGGACAGAGGCTTCGGATGAAACCAAACCTGCCAATAATTTGATCGTGGACTTCCAGCCTCGAGGACTGTGAGAAAATAAATTTCTGTTGTTTAAGCCACCCAGTGTGTGGTATTTTGTTATTGCGGCCCTAGGCGACTATTCTAGGGGCGCAGAAGTGAGTGTCCCCATCTTCCTGCTCCCAGGAAGCAGCTCTGCCCCCAGGGCTGTTGTTCTCTCTGGGAAGCCACATCAAATGGCAGTGGCGTCCTGTGGGTTTGGTGTGCCTACAGTCTAACTCTCTCTAGTTCACTGATGACTGATTGCTGTTTCGTGAAGTGAAGTGGGAGATTTTGCTTCTGGAGCCTGAACCCTTTCCCGAGTTTCCCTGGAGGCGTCTGCTTCCGAAGCTCCCTGGCTACCCTGGCTGCCATAACAAAATGGAGCACGTAGCTGGTCAGCTCCGTACTGGCGTGAAGAACACCTTCATTGTCCAGTTTCCAAAATTGGGCCCTTATTTCTCTCTCTACTGCCTGTTTCCAGCACAGTTACAGAACTAAATCTGTTCCTCTGTTCCTCATGAGGCTCTTAGGAATGAAAACTTAACCTAATTTGGCAAGCAGGTGGCTAGCACGGCCCCCTGCCAGTCTACTGCTATCTGAATGCTTTGTTGCAGATCGATAGCAGGTAAGAACAGACACTTCCCGAGCCCCGCTCCCTGTTTACACATTACAACAAACTTCTCCCGTACTTCAGGCCTTACTTTCTGAGAGCATTTTTTTTTTTTCCCACCAAGCCAGAATGCTTTTAAGGGACCAAAAGAATTTTCTCTAGAATATGATTAGACAGAAATGTCCAACCTTTTTACTCTTGAGGCTCTATGCAGTGTCTGTGGGTGACCATACAGACAAACGATGGAGACAATAATATAAGGGGAATATTAATCCAAAGCATTGTGTACAACAAATACTCACAATTTACTCCTGTGTGTAAATGACCATAGTAAATGAACCTAACTGGACAGAGGACTGGCCCAAATGAGCATCTCCTCTGGGCTGGTTAGGAGTCCCCTGAATGTGTAAGGTAAGTATCAGTCTATTGGGTCTATACAAATAGGCAAGTAGTTCATCTAAACCACTGAGCCAAAAGACTAAAACTGGAAAACTTGTTTATGAGGAGTCTACTTGGGATTTATATTAATAAAGGCAGATAAGGGGCTATGGTCAAAATGCACATAATGATATAAGCACTGTTTCTTGGAGTTTTTTGGGAAATAGTTTATTAGATGCTTGAAAGAGAAACCTGACCTTCCAAAAGATATCTGTGACTTCATATCCCCTTGGATTTACATGGCTTTGGCCAACACTTGACAGAGGTCGGAATTCCCTAAACTGAGTTCCTCAGCCTTCTAATTCTCTGGAATATTAAGATTTCTTATGAAAAAGGGTTTTGTGTTCAAATGTTTGGGATATTAACTATACTTTTAATTTCTGTAACTTAATGCTGTAATATCTACAAAATGACCACTGGCTGTTCCAATTTCTGTAAATCGATGCTTTAACATCTACAAAATGATCCCTGGTTATTCCCAAGTCAACCCTGGCTCGCTTAAAACATCTGGAGAATTTAGGTACCCCACACTGTCTCCTCCAATAGTTAGAGTGAACACAGGTTCAAACTAAGCTAGCCAATCCTAAACCCGTTTACACTGCCTTGCCCATTCCTTTCTGAGGAAACCACAATAAAGGTGCTTGGCCAACAGTTCTGCTTTCTCTCTCTGCCTCATGACCCTTCCCAGTGGCCTTGTATGGTGTGCTGTGTTCTCCCTGGGGAACTGTGAGCATAATAAAACTATAGAAATCTTTCTAGTTTCTCCCTTTGATTTGCATCTGGCCTCACCCAAGTAGTATGGTTAAAACAAAATTGTAGATTAGGAAAAATCAAACATACTTTACCACAAAACACTCAGAGTTGTTAATATGTAAATGTGCATTCTAAATGTTTAGTGTCAAACTTACTTGGCTTTGGAAACTTTCCGAGCTATGTATCTTTTGGAACTAGCATTTCTGGGATCCCCTTTGGGAGGTACTCTTCTGGAGAGATACTGATTATCTATCCAGGAGATTTGGAGTGTCAGTATTTTCTGAAGATAAAAATGCACTGACATCATTGTGAAATGAAATCAAACATTATAGTTTAAGGAAAGCTCAATTCCCATATAAAATTTGGACTTGCCCTTCACCAAGGAGTTCGCACAAAGGCACAAAATGATAATATTTGAATGAACTCACATAGGTTGTGGAGTCCATATATTCTATTATATTTTTTAAAGATTTTTATTTATTTATTTGTCAGAGAGAGAGCACAAGCAGGGGGAGCAGCAGAGGGAGAGGGAGAAGCAGGCTCCTCACTGAGCAAGAAGCCTGATGCGGGACTCGATTCCGGGACCCTGGGATCATGACCTGAGCCGAAGGCAGATGCTTAACGACTGAGCCACCCAGGCATCCCTGAGTCCATATATCTAAAATCCATACGTCTAGTACCCTTCCTAATCTTTGAATAAGGCTTTTGTGCATAAGAGAAGTGCTTGTGAAATATCTTCTCATGTGCATTCATTATACCTCAATCTCAACCTGTCTACACAGAACCAGTTGTCACATCCCCATTCTACTTTCCTCCAATGACATTTCCATTTATCCATTCACTCGTACCAGAAACCCAGGAATCTGTCGGTCCTTCTCTTACATAGTACCCATCCATCACCAAGGAATCATTTCCTTTTAGCATGTTTCTTACCAGATCTAGCCTCTCCATCTCTAATACAGAGATATCCAGACCTTCATCATCTCGTATCTGTCATTTTCATGATGTCTTAACTAGTCTCCCTTTCCCTCATGTGTCCCCCATCAAAGTCTTCCTTTCATAATGATACCAATGTGATTTTTTTCTAATGCACATTTCTGATTATGTTATTCTTCTTTCATAAACTACCTGCCAATTGATTTGCCGTCATGCTATACAAAATGAAGTCCAAACTCTTTACTCTGTCATGACCATTTGTCTACTGACTCATTCATGCTCTCTTTTCCAATCTTCTCTGGAAATACAGATACAATTCAGTCATATTAGTCTGGCGGCTCTGCCCCCGACATGGCAGGCTGTGATATGCCATGGTGCTTTTTCATCTTTTGCCTCGGAGCACCTTACTCACATCAGTTACCCAACAATATCTATTCATCTTTCAAGATCACGCTCAAAAGTGTCTTTCTCTATGAAACCATTCCTGGTCCCTTTCCTATCTCCCCACAATATACACTCTACAGAGTTTTATTATACTTACATGTTTACATGTTTGTTTTTCCCTACTACAAGGTAAATTCCTAGAGGTAAAAGCTTGTGTATTACTAATCTTAAAATCTCCAAAGCCTGACATAACACTTGACATATTGAGGAGTGTTACACAAATGTTGTTTTTAGTGAAAGGACCATCATTTCTTTTAACACACAGAATAACAAACTATGTACTGTGTATTCCTGATTTTACATCATGTGTTGCTATTATTGAAAAAGTGCCTCCTCTAAATTAATCACCTGATACTGCTTCCTCCTTTCTAGTTTGATTGGAAAGGGAAGAAGAAACACATATTTCTCTTTGGAATTTTTCTTCAAATTATCCTTTACAGAGCAGTGGATCTCATTTTTGTCTTGAAATCCCAATCATTATGAATATTTTTGGAAACCAGAAAAGAAAGAAAAAAGATCCCCAACTCTAATTTTTTCCTTGGAGTAAATATAGCTGCCTAGGCAAGTATCCATGACAGTACCGTGAGCATAGAAGTATTTTTCCAGTCCTCCTATTTCAGATCCTTAGGGGGTCTAGGAAGGAGTGAAACCCTCCATCTGCCATGTTTAGAAGAATAAAATGCAGTGGAACCACTTAGAGGCTTGGAAGAGGGTACCGGCATCTAAACTCTGGATCAACCAGTAGGACTCAATGCTGAGACTCTGACAGAGAATTACAGCTATTGCATCAAATTGTAGGAACAAAAAGGAAATATGAACATTTGGTTTCCTGAAAACACATTTCTTGAATTAATCTGAAGTCAGTTCTTGAAAATTTTAGGAACTATTCCAAATTGTTGATTGTTAGGAATTTTAGTCCTGGGTGAAACTGGTTGTGTTGCAATACTTAATAAGGGTTTATAAAAAGAAAGCAGTCAAATTAACCACACTTAAAAAGCATTTCCCTCTTCAATGCCCCCCTTTATTCTCTACTAGAATTGCTATAAGAGAAACACATCTTTAAAAAATACCTTTAATGAAATGAAAGAACCATATTTTCAAAATGGGTGCTTCTCCATTTTTTCAATATGCTGGATACTTTTATGAAAACACTTTAGTCCAATGGATACAAAAGGCTTATTCCCTGTTGCAATGATGTGTTGGACGATATTGTCTGAGAAGTAGGAAGGCTAGGTAGGAGGCAGTAAAGGAGATGCTTTGAACTTGAAAGAAACAGAATAGAGCTTTAATACTTACAGCTGTCCTCTTCTTCAGTTATACATTTCACAACATAACAGGCGTAGATGAACCCTGCCAGCTGAAACAAAACAAAGATGCTTTAGACAGGAGGCAAAGGCAACAGGACTGGACCTCACTGGGGGAGTGGCTTTTCAAAAGCAGGCAGTTTATGACTAGCTAGATTTAGTGTTCCAAAATGATGGTTCCTTGTACTGAATCTTGACTCCATTGTGGATTCTTGATTCAAGTGATGTTTATCTTCCTTATAAATCAATACATTGCTCCTTTTTCTCTGAACTGCGTTTATGTGTAAGATTTGTTAACTGCCAGGCAATCTAAACCAAGTTATTTTAGGTGCAGGAAAAAAAATTATGGTCATTTATTAATGGAATAACATTGGCACTTGGGCCAATAAACTTCTAACTTACTTTCATTAGCCAAGAGCCTTAGATTGTAAAATTGGACTCTCATCGACTATTAGAAAAATGTTTTGAGGGAAAAATAATAAGATTTTGTGGTATGTTGCGTGGACACTTTGTAATTAAGAAAACCCGTTGACAATTGGACAGAACCAATTGTCACATACTAAGCACAATTAGGATAACATGTTACAGAGAAGCGATGGGGTGGATACCTGTAGGTAAGGAGTATCATGATGCATCGAATTTGGGATTGCACAGCTCACATCATCCTTCCTGAAACATACTCAAAAAGGTCCCTATCGTCAGAGAAGTCTTTGCTCACTGAAATTGTTAAGGAGCACGGCAAAGTTCTTTGATATCTATCCCCTCAGATGGAGTGGTTTTGTATTTCTTCCTATCAGTATAATATTTAGTTATGGAAATTATGAGTGCTGGTGAAAGTATGAAAACTCATATAATTTCCTGATAGTGGCATTTTTCCCCTCAAAATATTCCTGTTTGGGGGAATCCTTAAAGGAAGGAACAGTGATGACGATTATTCTCGATGACAATTCAGAAAGGCATCGATCTGGCTGAGAACTGACCATATATGACAATATTTGGGACACTATTTGGCATGGGGAAGGGAACATCAGGAAGTCCTGCAGTCTTCCAGCAGGAAGCTAAGGCACAGGGCAAGAAGGAGCTGCTGTGAGAAGCCTAAGGAAGTTGGTTTTCATTAGCTGACAGTGATCTTTCTGGAAGATGTGAGTGGAACACTTTAAGTCAGTGGGTATGCTGATAGGTATTTAATGAGCATAGTATTATCTGGAGGCAAAGAGTGGTCCAGCTAAAAGAGAAACTTTAGAAAATTCCTAATTTGGATTTGAGGGAGAAAAGCATTCTGGCGGATTCTAACTTCCAAAGAGAACTGGCATGGGATAAAACAGTGGTGACCCTGCTTGGAGGAGGAATGGATGAGGAAGAAGACCCCTGCAACATATTTTTCAAGGGCTTTTGTTTTCACATCCTGGATGAGAGGGAATGTGTACCCCTGTCCTTCCACCCCTGAATGTAGTTTCTGAAGCAGTATACATAATGGAGAGCTGCATAAGAATACCACTAATATATTAAGTTAGTTTTCTTTAAAAAAAAAAAGTGTATCTTAGAAAAATGATCAAATCAGCATTTTTCTCTTTAAATTATATGTTGCTAGGGGCAATAAAATAGTGGTGGTAAAGAACTCTTTCCTTATAGGATAGAATCATCAGGATTGTTGTTTTTACAGGCTTATTTTTAGAGGACAGGGTGGTCTTAGAAACTTGGCTTCAGCTAAGATTTTGATTTGACTAAACAAAATGACATATTTATTTGAACATTTTCATAGCTACTGAAAAAATAGACGATACTAACACTTTTTAATCTTTTATCCACCAGGATCCATGAAAATGCTCTAATCATTGAGTGAGTCAGTCCCATGGGTACTCTGTCACTAGTACTTGCATCTGCCTGTGGCTAGTTAAAGAGGCTGTGGCTTTGGTTAAATCCCCTGGGTACGGCCTAGGGAGCTCCTTTCCTTCCTCCACAGGAAGTCCTTGCCATCCTTGGCTAAATGCTCTCCATTTATCAGTAATTTATCTCTTCTTTTCAGTTTTAAATACTTACTACTTGAATTATCTATGAAGCAACCTTTTCCCAGTCACAAACTTTTCTTTTGCTTTTCACTCATCACTTCATTACTTCTAAATGAAAATCTAGGTAGGGAGCATTGATAAATTCTTAGATTCGGGGCCAATAAATTTGAACTTCTCATTAAAGTGTCACTAGATGGGGCGCCTGGGTGGCTCAGTCATTAAGCATCTGCCTTCGGCTGCTCAGGTCATGATCCCAGGGTCCTGGGATCGAGTCCCACATCAGGCTCCCTGCTCAGCGGGAAGCCTGCTTCTCCCTCTCCCACTCCCCCTGCTTGTGTTCCTGTTCTCGCTGTCTCTCTCTGTCATATAAATAAATAAAATCTTTAAAAAAAAAAGTGTCACTAGATTCTGGATTATTAAGTGTACTACTCTCCCAGAATGCAGCCAGGCACTGGATTCTGCTTACCAGTGATCTTTTAATTGTATTCGGTTGCATTCTTTAACTATCAGGGGATCTCCTTTGATATAAAAGTAAATCCTGCTGTATTTCATTACAAAAGCTTGCTGATTAAGAGAAATTTAGCTTTTAAATTGGTCACCTCTAAATACAACTGAAAATTAGTTTTTCCCAAATTAATCAAGATTCATAAGCCTCTGTTATCTTACACTTTTCCTATACCATATAAATTTATAATTGAATTTTTACTCCATAGCAATTTATAAAATTTACCTACAGAAAGGGGCTTCAAATCATTTGTAACAACTCTGCTTCTTATAATGTGCAACTCCTATAATTGCTATGTGGGCCGCAAAGACAAACTAAGCCAGAGTTTCTCAACCTTGGCACCATTGACATTTGGGTTGGGTAATACTTTCTGTAGGGTTTGTTGTGAATTATAGGATGCTTAAGCAGTAATGGCCTACAATCAATCCAGTTGACAACTGAGACAATCACAAATGTCTGCAGACATTGCCACTTGTCCCTTAAAGGACAAAATTCCCCCAAGTTAGAGCCACTGTTTTAGATGCAGTCCCATCTTCAAGGAATTTACAGTCTTGTAGCTGGTATATGCATATAATTATAATGTGAGGTAGAGTAAGGTAAGTGTCATGAGGAAGGAAGAAAATTGAATGCATACTAAGTGACGAACAGTAAACTGTGTATTTTCATGCATTAGCTCATTATTTCCCACAACAACCCTTGGAAGAATGTCATATGTATTTTTGTAGGGGAGAGATAATGGATCTTGCTTTTCTGGAGCATGTTCATCAAGTGGGAGAGGTGTGGGTTGTGTTTAGAAAAGAGCCTATAGTTCCATCTGAGAGTTTGGGGATCCCATACCAAAGCAATGGAGATAGAAGCTGTGAAGGCAGATTAGGGCTATGACTGGAGGGCCTTGGGTATGTATCAGATTGCAAATCTATGTCATTTTTTACACAATACACTTAAGAAGCACCTCATCTTCCTTGATAAAGAAGATTTGATATATTATATATATATATACATATATATATACACACACACACAAGAGAGAGAATTACTCAGCCATCAAAAAGAATGAAATCTTGCCATTTGCAACAACGTGGATGGAACTAGAGGGTATTATGCTAATCAAAATAAGTCAGAGAAAGACAAACAACATATGATTTCACTCATATGTGGAATTTAAGAAACAAAACAGATGAACATAGGGGAAGGGAAGAAATAATAAAATAAGATGAAAACAGAGAGGGAAGCAAATCATAAGAGACTCTTAACTATAGGAAACAAACTGAGGGTTGCTGGAGGGGAGAGGGGTGGGGATGTGGGGTAACCGGGTGATGGGTATTAAGGATGGCACCTGATGAAATGAGCACTGGATGTTATATGCAGCTGATGAATCACTAAATTCTACCCCTGAAACTAATAATACAGTATATGTTAACTAAATTGAATTTAAATAAAAAATTAAAAAAAAAAACCCATGCACTTCAAAAAGATTAAAAAGGCATGCTTAACTTAAAAAAAAAAAAAAAGAAGCACCTCATTTTCTACTGATAAAGTAGAAAAATTTTCATGGAATACAAATCCTTTTTAATATGATCTTTAGCTTCCTTTCTAGCCTCATTTCCCACTATTCCTAATCTTGGACTTGATGCCAATAGTAAGCTGTTGGTAGTCTGCCAACCTATATGAGGTGGTGTCAATCTGTTCTTTAATGCATTAACCCACTCTGCCAACAAAGCATGTGCATGCCCTATACCTCTCCGCCATCCCCACTCACCCTTACACCTCTGAGTAACTCTAAATCATCCTTTAAGACTGAATTAAAGTATGGTGTCCCTCAAGAACTGGCAATCCATCCCCAGGATAGGTTGTAGGGTAGGCATTTTGGAAATAAAGCTTGAGAGATGGGAGGGTTTTGAGAGGGAATAATGAGGGGAAAGGAGAGGATGCCTTCCAAGCAGACTCAGGAAAACTCTGGGAAGATGTGGATTATGCTCAGGGAGGAGCAAGCAGCCTGGTTTAGAGGAGTTTGGGCAATGGGAAGGGAGTAATGGTGCACAAATCAGAGAACAGTGACCTATTTTGTCAAAGTAGATCCGAGTACATGGAATTAAAATAAAGTTATTTTATTTTGTTTTTTATTTAAAGACAACTAGAATAATAATGAAAGATACCAGTGGTATTATATTAGGCAAACATACAATCATCCACTTTTATATAAAGAAAAAACCAAAATGAAATATTCCAGTTGTTTTAGTCTTTGGCAAAGCAGAGCTAAGCTTAAATCTTTTTTTTTTTATTCATCTTTTCACCTTGATACATCTAATATGATTTGTTCATTTCTAATTCACCTGATAGGGAACTCATATCATCTTGATATCATTACTAGCTGAAAGGAAATGATATTTTCTCTCTATAACTAATCAGATTAAAATTCTTTTTTGTATCTACAAACCAAATTATGATTGCATGTCCCAGAAACTCACTTAGAAGCTAATAGATAAGAGGAAACCAAAGCCTTTTGGTAAGTATTTAAAAAGATTCAATTGTTGTAATTGAAAATGTAACAACCTTAGTGTTTAAAATACTATCTTCTGGATTTCTCCTTCCAGGAAGTTGGAGTACACATAGTTGTCCCTAATCCTCCCACTAAGTACAACTGAAAAAACCAGGACATTTTATATATAACAAACATAGGAATTCTGAAAAGTGGAAAAAATGTAGACTGGCTGGGAATCTTAAGAGCCAAGGAAAAACATGGGAATGAGTTCCCTATTTTTCTTTCATTTTATATATACCAGACCTGGAGATGAAGAAGCTCACAACTCAGAAATGTCAACACGCACATATCCAAAAACCCTAATAAAAGCCAAAGGGACAGCCTAGTAAGAAAAAATTTTAAGACAATAATAGCTCTTCTTTAGTCAACACCATAGAAAAATCTGTAGTCCCTTTCCTCAACCACAGTAGCAGAGAGTGGAGTGCCAAGACTCCTCCGATCACCATGCTAGAGTGTCTGAGATGTCAGGCAGAAAGCTGGACTTGCATTCTTGTTAGGAAGGAGGAAGACCCTCTCCCTAGTGTCAGGTAGAGACCACATGGGGAATCTCGACTTCTAGCCTCACTCTGTAGTAAGGAGGTATACCTACCCTGAAAAACCCTCCTCATGTGGTGTTGGGGAGATACAGCGGAGAATCAGGATTTTCACCAATGCTCAGCAGTAATGAAGGCGATCCTCTGCCTCCATGGTGTCAGACAAAGCAACCTGGGAGCAGTAACAAGGCACTGGTACTCCTCCCAGCCATAGAGATATCAGTGAAGGCCATGTGGGGAGCAGGAGCTTCTGCTGTCTCCCAGGTTAATGAGAAGCCCTTCCCTACTTTGGTTTCAAAGAAGGCTGAATGGAGAACCTGGACTTCTATCCCACTTGGCAGTAATGAGTGTGCATCCCTCCTTCCCCTGCCAAAGCAGTATCAGAAGAAGCCAGCTAAAACAGGAGGTTTAAGAAAGACCTAGAGTCTCAAAACATAATATCCCAAATGTCCATGTTTTAATTTAAAAGTACTCAACATGCTAATAAGGAGGATCTCAAACTGAATGAAAAAAGACAATCAGTGGAAGATAACACGGAGCTGGATGACAGAGATGTTAGAATTACCTGTCTGACAAATATTTTAAAGTAGCTATCATAAAAATGTTTCAACAAGCAATTATGAATGCATCTGAAATAAATTTAAATAATAGTCTCAGCAAAGAAACAGAAGACCTAAAGAAAACCAAATTGAAAATTTGGAGCTGAAAAGTATGCAATAACTAAAATAATAATAAGAAAACAACTCAACTCCAGAATGGAAAAGAATCCATGAACTTAAAGATAGATCCGATGTGGACAAGAGAGAAAAAAGTAGATTGAAAAAAATGAACAGAGCTGCAGGGACCCTTGAGACTATAATAAAACAGCTCACATTTGTATCATTGAAGTCCTGAAATAAAAGCAAAAGAGAGCAGTACTGAAAAAGTACTAAAAAGAATAGTGGGCAAAAACTTCCTAAATTTGACAGAAGATGTGAAGTTACATGTTCAAGAAACTGAGTGAAGCCCAAACAGGATAAGCCGAAAGAGATTCACACCAAGCAAGACACATGACAGTCAAAATTTGAAAAATCAGAGACAAAAATCCTGACAGCAGAAAGAGGGAAATATTTATGTACACTGTTCTGAAAAAACAGTTTGTGGGTTTCTTTAACAACTAAAAATACAACTACAATACAACTCAGCAATTGCACTCCTGGCCATTTACCCCAAGGGGATGAAGACCTGTTCACATCAACAACTGTACACTAATGTTTATAACAGCTTTATCCATAAAAGGCAAACACTGGACACAACCCAGATGTCCTTCAGTGGGTGAATAGTTAAATAGTGGTGTGTCCGCATCATGGAATACTCCTCAGCAATAAAAGGAAGGTACCATTGATATATGTAGCAACCTGTATGAATTTCCATAGAATTATGCTGGGTGAAAAAAAAAAAAACAATCCAAAAGGTTATATACTGTAAGATTCCATTTATGTAACATTCTCAACACGACACAATTATAGAAATGGAGAACAGATGAGTGGTTGCCAGGGCTAAGTTAGGTGGGAGTCACAAACAAGTAGACCTGGTCACAAAGAGGCAGCTGGAGGGATCCTTTTGGTCATAGAAGTTCAGCACCCTGACTGTATCAATATTACTATCCCCATAGTGATACCCTATAGTTTTGCAAGATGTTACCACGGGGGGAGCTGGGTAAAGGGTATACAGGCTCTCTCTGCATTATTTCACACGATTGCATGTGATCTATAATTACCTCACGGTGAAAAGTTTAATTTAAAAACACTGTATTTTAAGCAACTATTATTTATAGTAAAAAACATTTGTATTATAATTTCTAAATTTGCAAATATATGTAAACATGGTAGATATATCTGTTTTCTTAAGTACAGACACATTTCAATTCTGAGCCCTTAGACCAACAGAGAAATCTACAAAGGTTTTTGATGTTGATACTATATAGAATCACTGTTTAACACTCTTTTTTGCCTGGGGTTGGAAATGGGGGGTAGCAAACACTACTTTTTTATTTGCAATTATCTCTTTCTCAAATAAATTAGTTTTATGTTTCATTTATATCAAATCATCTATTTTTGTTCTGGGTTCATAATGCAGAGGCTATAAGCCCATGCTTTTTGTAATATGAATTTGAACAGAAGGATATTATGCCCTCACAAATTATACTTTTAAGTTGCAAATGCTTTTACTTGCTCTTTTGTATCTTACTCCATTTACATAATTCGAGATTGCTTCAGCAAAGGATTGTAATATGATTATATCAGGGTTATTAATGAAGGTCTTTTATATGAAATATTTTTTATGTGGGCTGGTGTATCATCTATCTTGTCCACCAGACAATTCTTATCCCATACTATTCCACTGACTGGACTGTTAGAAAGCATGTTGCAAATTTCCTTTGCTGTGGATAATCCAGGTGCAGTTATCAACCTACAATAACTTATGGAGGATTGCCTTTAGGGCTATTGTGAACGTTCACAGCCTACTGAGTCAGAAAAGCTTTCCAGAGGATCAGAAACATATCTTACTACCAGCCTTTAGGTATTGTGCCGCATCATCAAGCATGACTGTATTAAACACTTTTTAAAAGATTAAATAAAAGTAGACGCACATGCAAACTTGTATTATCTACTTAAGGCTGGGAAATGGACTGGACCAAATGCCAACGCTGGCTTAACCAATAATTCCCATTACAAACTGGCCTCTGGAGTCTGGTAAATTTCTTCAGGCCAAACTTAGCAAAAAGTTATCTGAGTTCAAGTGAGTCCAAATGGATTAGTAAAGTTGGCAGAGCAAAAGATATTCAGGTGGGGTATAAGACAACTAATAAAATTCAAATGTCATGATGGTTAATACCTCTTTCAGAGTTTAAATATCAAATTAGTTTTAAAAAACTGTATTGAGAGCAATAGTTCAACTGTTCTCTACATATGCCAGTTGGGAGGTGATCAAAGAGATACTATCTAATGCAATAGAGCTGTCTCAAGATGCTTTCAGTTTTTGAGGTAGGAGCCATAACGAAAGTCCTTAACCAAAACTGTTCATTGAAAATAACTGACATTATGTCGTATACCTAAAACTAATACAATATAATATGTTAATTATATATCAATTAAAAAAAAGAAAATGATTGGGAAATGCAAAAAGCAACCTAATCAACAACACCCTACTATTTCAAAAGTAAAACTAAGTTTAAGATTGTATAATATAATAGGGACCCTGATTTATTATGATGTAGCATCTGAGAAAGAAAGTCCAGTTTTAAAATGTTCTGTAAAATATAAACAATTAATGTCCAGCAAAAAAAATCGAAGAAATTAAGTACATGATTCCTTTGTGAGAAAATGGTTCAAATAGCGTAATTTTTGCTCAGAGATAATACGGAACTGAAAGCAAAATTAATGATACAAATATGACATATGCAGAAATAAATTAGCTCAACTTAGGTATGTCAACATTGATAGACAAGGCTAACAATGTTCACTGTATTTCATTGGAGGGAGTGAGCTGTCCCAGTGATGAAGATGGGAATAAGAGTTCAGATTCTTCTGAAGAAAGGAGAATTGTATTGCAATACTAGTCGCAAAAATAACCTCTTTCAAAAAGGTGCTAAAACTATGTTAACATTTTTTTCTTTTTTAGAGGGGCTAGATTAGAAGGAAAATGTAGAATATATAATGCACCTGGTCCTGCAGCACATATTACAACACTATATTTCAAGAAATCATAAATGACATCATGAGAATATATATATACATATATAAATATACACACACACACATATATATATGGAGACTATACACTGAATCTGTGTCTGATTAAAGACCTGGACTCTGAAAAGAGCAATGATAAAGAGATCAGTTTAAAATTGAGGACCAGGGGGCGCCTGGGTGGCTCAGTTGGTTAAGTGACTGCCTTCGGCTCAGGTCATGATCCTGGAGTCCCGGGATCGAGTCCCGCATCGGGCTACCCGCTGGGCAGGGAGTCTGCTTCTCCCTCTCCCGCTCCCCCATCTTGTGCTCTTTCTCTCTCTCACTCTCTCTCTCAAATAAATAAATAAAATCTTTAAAAAAAATAAAATAAAATTGAGGGCCAGTTCCAGTGGGCATGCTTTAGGCATCTCACCTTAAGTCCTGTTCTGCAGGATATTTAAAAATTCTTTTTTTAAAAAAAGATTTTATTTATTTGACAGAGAGAGAGAGAGCACAAGCAGGGGGGAGCGGCAGGCAGAGAGAGAGGGAGAAGCAGGCTTCCCGCAGAGCAGGGAGCCGGATGCGGGGTTCAATCCCAGGACCCCAGGATCATGACCTGAGCCGAAGGCAGATGCTTAACCGACTGAGCCACCCAGGCGCCCCTAAAAATTCTTGAGAAAGGACAACAATGATGTGATGATCAAAATTTGTTGTTAATGGAGGATGCCTATACAAGTAGTGTGGTCCCAGATTATCTGAAGAAAATTACTCTATCTAGAACTAGGGAGACAAATAGCCCCACTTCCTTCTGGTCTTGTCCTCAAAATGCTGACAGTGTTCAATGCTGGTACCATAAATAAGAGCGCTACCCAACGGAATTGTAACCGCACTGTGATGGGAGACAGAGAAACGAGATAGGATGAGATCATAGAAAGTTCTCAGTAAACTCTGTGATGATGAGGATGACAACAGAGAACTCCCCATGCAAGCTGATGGTTGACTGCTTCCTGGGAACATCACTGAGGACCAGATGACCTCTGTGATCACTTCACCTTAGAGATTTTAAAATGAAGTAATGAGTAAATTATCATTGTTTAGAAATCACAAGTGCATTCAGATGTTTCCTGTGCCAATAAGCTGTTAAATTAGAATTTGTCAAAGGGCAAAATGAACACATCCACCCATGCCTGAGTAGTAAATATTCTGTATTTTTCCTTGTTAAAATAACTCTGATGAAATACAGTGGGCCATTCAATGGGAATGGTGAACAACAACAACAAAAATCATCTTTGGCTTCTAAGATTCTGTCTTGTTCACATTTCTCAGGGAATCTGGGGTCATCTAGGATCCTTAGAATAATACAGATATATGTAAGCACAAGGCTTCTGTCTGGGTAGAAGTCATTCCTTCCAATTTCATCTGACGATACAAATTAGACGAGATCCCACTAGAGACCTTTCTGGAATTGACCCAGTTGTCATCTTCCAGTTAGAAGGTAACTTCCATTTCGGTGTTTCTTTACAGAAACAGGGGCTGAGTCAAGAAATATAACTGAGATGGGCGCCTGGGTAGCTCAGACGGTTAAGCGTCTGCCTTCGGCTCAGGTCATGATCCCGGGGTCCTGGAATCGAGCCCCGCATCAGGCTCCCTGCTTAGCATGGACCCTGCTTCTCTTTCTCCCTCTGCCTGATGCTCCCCCTGCTTGTACACTCTCTCTTTAATAAAAAATAAAAAAATCGTAAATAAAAGAAATATAACTGAGAATCATAAATCTCATTAGGCAAACTATAAATCTGACCTCAAGCTCCTTGCTGTCTCTATGTGTGTTTTGGCATGGCCAGCTGGGATATCCCCACGGCTTGGAAGCCAATGCTATACTCTCATAATATACGAGAAATCCTTGGCCAGGCTGATTGGCTATGTGGTGGGATATAATAAAGAGTTAATGTTACCTAACTTTGAGGAATCTTCATAAGGCATTTTTTTCTTTTGGCAGATAATGAGTGTCAGAAGAGATTGCTAAATGACAAACTCACCATTATCAAAAATAATTTATTGGTTAACATTATAGAAAAATGGTGTCAATAAGAACAGAGCTCTTGCTGTGCTAAGAAAGGAAAAAATGAAAAAGAAAACATCAGAATATACCAGCTAGAGAGAAAAGTTGCTTCAAAATGTTATAGTAAACTTAGATGTATTATTTGGGGTTTGAAAATATAGTTAAAAGGGAAACTTAGAGCAATTGGTCCATTTACCATGACATCTGTGGGAATAAGCTTTATGCTCTATGAAAAGGTATTTTATGTAGCATTCAATGGAACTTGCTTCTAGAGCAAAGTACTTGATGCAACCACGAGGCAGGGGAAGATGAATGGGAGTGAAGGTAGTAACAGAAAAAGAACCCCAAGGGGAATAAGATATGGACTGGGGAAGACACAAATTTGAAGACCAGTTTTTTTTTCCCCAAAGCAATTTTAAAAGGCACAAAACTGAATCAAACTGTTACTTTTAAAAGGCCCGTCAACCCCATCCACGTGCAGCAGTATAATCTAGTTGGATTGAATATGTTTGGAATCAGAACTTGGCTATGATTGGTGTTCTTCACTGACCCCTTTTTCCTTTCCATCTGAGTTACCTTCTTTTCAACAGAAATCTTTAAAAAAAGAAAAAAATAAATTCTAGATTGTCTTCTTTCTACATAATCCAGAGCCAATATGAGGGCACAAGACACTGTATCAACTACCTCAGACTGAAACAATTTCATTAATTACTAGTAACAGGATTATTACCATTTGCGAATATATAAACTAGAAAAACTGTAAGTGTATTTGTGCATTTTGCTTTTTAATTTTTCGATGTTTAAACCTCAGAACAACCAATCATCTAACTAACCCCTCGTATCATGGGAGGTAAAAAAGGAAAGGCTAGTGATTAATATTCAAGGTAACAGCTAGAGTTGTTGGAGTGTTCACCATATTCTGGGTATAGGCTAACATCTTTACAGCTATTGTCCAACCATTCTTTCCAGAACCAAGGAAAGAGTTTTATCCCCATCCATGATTTAGAAATGAGAAAACCGAGGCTACAGAAATTAGTTGATGTCCCAAGATTAAGAGATAGTCATAAGAGGACTTGAATTCATGTCTACAAACCTGAAATCCTATATTTTCCACTCTTACACAGTACTGTTAACTTCTCCAACAGGCAAAACTGACAACATTCTCAAGTGAAGGGAACATAAGATTCTAAGAATCAGAGTAAATTGACATTCAGGAAAACAATTCCTAAAATTAAGTTCACCTAATTTTCCAAGTTGGAAATTTGGACATAGAGGATAGTACTGAGCTTTGGATTGGCAGATCCTGGAAATCAGCAAGAAACAAACTGGCTGAGCTACCAGATGAACCACAGAAGGGCTTAATGCCACTCATGGGAAACCTGTAGTATGCAGGAGAACTGGAGTTTTCCTCCCACTCATTTAATTACCATTTCAGCTCTCTTTCAGTGGTTCCAACTCATCATGATTTTATAGTCCTCCTCTGAAGAGTTTATATATGTTTCTAAACAGAAGCCCAGAATGGGCTTCAAATATCAGAAGTATATTGGTGAGCCACTAATTACCTTACGTTTACTGCTGGTGGTACTATAAATAAAGCTCCCTTAAACATTTTCTACTTGAACTTTTGTGAACATGTATTTTTATTATTCTCTTAAAGAAATGCTACTAGTGGAATGGCTGGGTCATTGCAGTGTAGGAGCCTGGGGACTGGAAGTGGTCTGAGCTTCTGGAAATAATTAGCAGAGAGTATAAACTGGCTTCTTCAAGAATATAGATTGTTATAATTCAAATTTTAGTTTTAGTTTTAATTTTTTTGGTATGCTTGTACAACGTGATTATCTTCCCAACATCTCATTATACTTGAAACTTTAGTAAAGTCTTGCTATGCATTCTTATATGAATAGTACTTTGGGGAACTGAAGGAATCAAGGTGACAGCATACAAAGATGAGATGTAAAGAGATAATTGAGAATTAAGTTGAAAGAGTACAGTTAAGGGCATCAGAAAAGCCCCCCCCCCCGCCCCATCCTCAAGTGATATTGCAGAATACATTGTGTATGGGATGGGAGTTTGGGCTTTCTTTTAATCCCCCTAAATATGCTGATCCCAATAGATTGGAAGAGTTTCAGTGGAAAATGTATAAGCACTATGCCCAACAGTTAGTAGGCTCTCAAAAATTAACTAGTTCCTATTTCCATCTAGTTCCAATCTTATCTCTTGGGCGAACTCATTTAAATAACTATACTATAAAGATTTCATAATAAGTAGTGATAGGAAGATGTGTTTCATATAGTTTACTGGCCAATGTGAAGGTAACAATGTGAAATCATGACTATGAACATACTTTGAGCTCCTAGGAGAAACATCTTATTTTTTAATACTTTTTTTTTTTAAGATTTTATTTATTTATTTGAGAGAGAGAGAATGAGAGAGAGCACATGAGAGGGGGGAGGGTCAGAGGGAGAAGCAGACTCCCCGCCGAGCAGAGAGCCCAATGCGGGACTTGATCCAGGGACTCCAGGATCATGACCTGAGCCGAAGGCAGTCGCTTAACCAACTGAGCCACCCAGGCGCCCCGAAACATCTTATTTTTTAATCACATTCTCCTCATCTCTAAATGTTCATCAGGCTTAGACTCAATTAACTATTCCCTTTAGAAGGAAGACAGTCTTTTTATTTCTTTTTTTGTCCCCATTCTGTACTGACCTTCTCAAGTGGTTTCTATTTCTTTCCTCCTCCTCCTTCCTCTTCTTCTTCTTCTTCTTCTTCTTCTTCTTCTTCTTCTTCTTCTTC
>NC_058410.1:38531777-38624318 GCF_002201575.2 Neomonachus schauinslandi
TTCTTCTTCTTCTTCTTCTTCTTCTTCTTCTTCTTCTTCTTCTTCTTTCTTCTTCTTCTTCTTCTTCCTCTTCCTCTTCCTCTTGTCCTTTTTCTCCTTCTTCTTCTTCCTCCTCTTTTAACTTTAAGGGTGCAGAAGTTGAGAACTATTGGCTGAATTAGACTTTTTATAAAAACAGCTTCTAATATTGAAGTGAGGTTTAGAACTGTGCCCCCTCCATTTAAAAGTCTTTTAAAAGATACTTATTTTTATTAGTAAATTGCATTCATATTTCTGAGCTCTAACTTCCTCAACTTATGTCAAGCCAATTCTATCTGGATTATTAGTTCTTATTTTCTCCCTCTAATTATTATACCATTAACATTTTCTCATTATACACTTGTCAGAAATTATCAAGGAGAGTACAACATTGATGACTTCATTAAAGAAGCAAAAATAGGAGAGAAAATAAAAGAGAGAAAATGATTTGATCAGTTTATAAAGATATGAAAAAAAAAGATTGCTGAATGGCCCCCATGCAGGGATTAATTTTTTAATTTATTATTTTAAAATTGTGATCTAGATGCTGTAAGAACCAAGTTCTCATTCTTTTAACTCACCATATTAGTATTCACACTGACTTGTAGTTTTTCCTCCACTCCAGGAAAATATGTATTCTATCCCATTATTTTTTTTTATTACATTTGGAAAGATACAAAGGAGCACACTCTTCATGACCACAGCATCAGAAATCAGACAGAGAGAAAGCCATCTGCTTTTTTCTTTTCTTGTCTTTAAAGATGCTGCCATTATCAGCTGTATCTCCCAGAAAAGTAAGGCTTGATGACAATCTATCTCTTCACTCTACCTTAATGACTTCAAAATCATTGAAATCTCATTACTGAATGTCATTGCTGGGTGCATGTGTGTGCATGCATGAGCGTGTGTGTGTGTGTGTGTGTGTGTGAATGTGGTTTTTAAGACAGAAAGAAATACTGAGAAAGAGAGTACATTCTGTTGATTTTCATGATCTTTTATGAAGGTTGACTGAATTCTTTTAATATTAGCCCAGTCTGCTTCTGCAGATCAATTTTCTAAAATTAAGACAGTTTAGAGATACTTTTTCTATACCTGACATCCCCCTCCATCTCAGAAGTCCCCATCTCGAATTTGTATGATTCCTTCTAAATCTCTTTCTTCAGGGAGCTGATCCCCAACTACTTGCAACTTTATTGTCCCTGTCATATTCCATATTCAGTATTTACAGCTTCCTGAAAAGCAGGTAGACTTTGCAGTTCATCGTCTCTGATGAACATATTTAATCTGAGAGTCTTAGTGAATCATAATAATTAACATTTATATGGTACTCATTCTGTGCCAGACACTGTTCATATGTAAAGTCTTTTACTCCTCACACTTTATGAGGTAGCTATAATTATTATGCCCTCCTTATATATTAGGCATTTAGGGTATAGAGAAGTTCAATGACTTCTTTGAGGTCACCTGCTAGTTAGTAGTACAGCCAGGATTCAAAGCCGGGCTGGCTGGCTCCAGAATCCATGCTCTGAATGAGGCTTTGCTGCCAACTCAGCCCAGGACCCACAAGGCTGCCTTCTCCCTGGCACTGTGGATTTTTAGAATATCTACCTCATGGACTAAAATTTCTCCCTTGAAATACAGCTGTTTAGGAAAGTAAACATAAATAAGTACCAAAAGGCATAACTTTCCTTCTGGGCTTTAACATTATTTATTTATTAAAATCCTGTATAGAAAATACATTCTCTCATAAATTTTTAGGCAATTAAAAAAATTTGCCCACATGACAGTATATTTCCTTGATTATACTTGATTTTGCAGAGGTAAAAATTTTAGGCTCATATCAACTATTTCTCTGTATTATTGACAGTTAATGGAACACCTAAGCCTTTAACCTAAATTGTACATCTATGAGTAAGATGAAATAAACTATAACAAAGATGAAATATAGACACCCAATATAAAAAAAGGAACTTTTAATTTTCCTAAAGGTAAAATAACTGAGAAAAAACCCACCTGGCACAAAAATACTTAAATAATTGTCAATAAAGAGTGCCTGTAATTTGAAACTTGATACTCTAGTTATTGCTAGAGAAATAAAGAATTATAAACCACAGTTTTATCTCTTAGAAAATATAGTATAATAGAAAGATGTCATAAAAATGGAGATGTATAGTAACATATTTTGGCTGTATTAAAAGTGAAATACAAGGCTATCATAGAGATAAAATGCAGAGCCCCACCCTCAGGAGCTTACACTGTTTGGGAAGGCAAGAGAACACATGCACGCACACCATCACATACAACTTGAGTCAGGTGGAATACAAAATCGAAATGGTGGTGCACTTTTTTTATTACCTTTTCATGGTGGTGATTTCTTTTCCCACTGTCAGAAGGTGAACTGAGTGATTAAAAGGCAGATGAAAAAGGCGAAACAACCCACTCCCTATTCTCAGTTCTTCTAGCCTAGAATTCCTGCTCTTTTCCCAACTCAATAATGCCAGTCTCAAGTCTAGTGCCTTTGATTAGAATCGAGCAGAGGGTGCAAGAAAGCCGAGCGCACTAGTATTATCAGAGAAAATTCATGATATACTGTTTGGGAGAAATATGAAGTTCACAGTTATACAAAAACAGTTGTGGAGGCTTCACGAATTAGGCAAATTAGGTTTAATCATTTCTCACAGGATGGACCTAGTGTGAACAGAGATCTCTGCACATTGTTCCAGGACTGAAAATCCTCAAAACCAAACTGCAAGTGGATTCAGAAGGATAAGGTTGATTTTTTTCTCTGCCAGAGATGCTAGCCTCCATCACAAGGAGCAGAGTCTTGAAGTTGGCACAGCAGGTGGGGCATTCTCACATTCCGGAATCCTCCTGGGTTAGACCACTTCAAATTTCTGTTTTGGTTCCCTTGGCCCTAACTCTTTAGATGCTATTGATACTTTAGGAACTTGACCTCTGTAAGGGAACAGAAATGTTCAGGATAGTAAAAGAAAAAAAAAATCTTTATTTCAAGTTTAATAGTGTCAAGAGGGTTCTGAAGCTGCCCAGTGCAATCACCCTGACTGGTACATTTTGGTTCCTCGAAGTGTTATCACAGCTAAGATGGCAGGGTCACTTCTCAAGCTGAATGAAAGATTGAAGCCACAGGCATTTTCCCCACTTCGGAGATAATGTTCTCTTTATGTTCACGTGGAATTACAATACATTCTTTCACAATAAGCTGCAGTTTTACCTGTATACAACTACATTCTAGTCAAAGAGCTTTTGGGGGAAAATGAAATGGGATTAAACAAATAATGTAATGTTTTCTGATGGTCAGTGTTTCCTAAATAATTCAGAACTTGAATATATTGTCTGGAGATGACTTCAACTTCATTGTTTTTAATCTGTCCTGTATCAACTTCTTAGCTAAATGATTAATCCAGTGGGTGAAAACAGAAGTTCTTTTGAGGAGATTAAAGGCTGGCTTTGTCCCAGTAAAGCTGCAAATGAGGGTTCGGAATGATTGGGCTCTATTAGCCTCCTGGGAGAGTGGCAGATGCAGAGCTCACTTCTGAGTTTCACTTTTGCTCAAAAATTTTCTGAATACCTACTCTTGCCTTTACTACTCAGTCCATTGAATACTTAAAATCCTGTAGTTAGAAGAGATGAAGGATTTTCCTTCATGGAAATAAAGAATGTGCTCAAATTATTTGATTACCAAATATTGACTGAGTCCCTTCCATATCCTGGGTCCAAGTGTAGTGGAAATATAAAGGATTGAGGGGTCAGGAAATCAAACCTTTCTCTTTCTGTCCCCTCTAGAACTGGAAATTGAATTTTAAAAAATTATCACCAGATTCCTTGGCAGTATCTCAGAGCTGCATATTGTGCTGCCAACTGCCCACCAGACATCTCCCCTTCAGTGTCTTAGTAGATATCGCAAACTTACCAAGCTCAAATGAAACTTCTGCTCTTCTCCCTAATATTTGAGTGCACCCACAGCCTTTCTATTTCAGGTGATGACAGTGCTATGCTTCCAGATGTTAAATCCCAAGCCTGTGGACTCATCCCTGGTCTTCTTTCATGTCACAGAACCAACCTGTCAGGAAGTTGCTGTAGGACTGCCTTCAAAGGATTTCCAGAATCTGACCACTTTAATTACAGAGTCTCCCAGATCCAAGTCGCCATTTCTCTCACTGGGATTGCTGCCTTAACCTCCTAACTGATCTCCCCACTTCCAACCATTTCCCCTCCACCTGTAATCCACTTGCCACACAGCAGCCAGCATGATCATTTAAGAATATAAGTTAGATCCTTTGTTCAAACCCTCTCTGGTGTTCCAGTTTACTCAGAGTAAAGGTCAAAGTCATTACAGTGGCTCCAAATATGACATAATTTGTCTCCCCATGACCTCTCTGACTTGATCCTGACCTCTTGCTCTTCTTTAGCTACCATGAGCTTTTTGCTGTTACTTGAACAAACAGACCCATGGCAGCCTTTAGGCACTGGATATTCTCTCTGTACCTCTTTCCAGTTTTGTTCAAAAGTTACCTTCTCAATGAGGCTTATTTTGACTACTCTCTTTTAAATTGCTCCTTCCTTGGCATTCTCAATACCTCTCACCATTGTCTGTTATTTTGCCTTAGTAATTTTATCTGATTTGTAAATAAGTCCTTTTTATCCCATTCCTAAAGTTAAATGTGTGGTTGATTTGGGTTATTTTGGCACTAGTAATCTCGATAAAAATTTCTGGGTCTGTTCCCTTTTGGGGAAACTAAATATAAATTGTAATTTGGTCCTGGTATTCTGTTTAGAGAAAACTCCCCCAAATTTCTTCCATATTCAAACTTACTTCCAACCTTGTTCATCCTGAAGGCCTATGATCCCACTTCCATTCTAGTCTTCATCCTCCATAGTTGATTCTTCCACTATAGTTTAGATGTTACATCTCCTGCTTCCTTTCTCATCAATTACCTTTACTTCCACTTCTACCCCATTCTACTGATCTTTTCCCCTCCAAAAACAAAAACACTCACTTATTTATAAGCCTTCCATTGATCTCTCTTTCTCTTCTTCTTCCACTCCCCCCTCCACCCCTTCTCATTTACAGCCAAACTTTTTGAAGGATCATTCTACACTGCTCTTCATATGTCTTGGCATTCCACAACCCAGAGCAATCAGGCTTCCACTTTCTCCTCTCCATTAAAACTGTTCTAAGATGATAGCCAAAGACTTTCAGGATGCTAAGCCCACGGACAGTATTTAGACCTTATTTTATCGGGCTTGGCTTTAATCCACTACTGGTAAAAAAAAACAAAAACAAAAACAAAAAAAACCAAAAACAAACCCAGAGACTTAAAAGTCGCAAATCCCTCAGCCTTAGTGACAATATTCTACACCCCCCCCCTGCCCCCATGTATCAATACATTTCAGTCTCCATTTTAGGTTCTTTTTTTCTTAACAGAACTCTAGGTAATTATGATCCCACAGTCGTCTCCTGGCCCCTCTTCGCTGGGCACTTCACATGCTTCTGTATTCGCTCTCACAAGTGCACTATCTACGTACAAGTTCACATCTGCTGCCCAGGTCTTGCAGACTAATGTCAGCTTGCCCATGGGCATCACCACTTGAGTGAGCTGGGGGCATCTCAAATGCATCCTGTGCAGCACTGAGTCCTCTTTGTTCTCAACTCTGGTCCTCCTCTCTTGCTCCCTGTCTCAGTGAATAGCACTATTATCCATTCCATCCTATCAGCCCGAATCTCAGAGATTCTCATTGACATGGGCACCCTTGCCTCCAACTTACTAAGCCCTGTTTCTACTTACTAAGGATCTATAAACTCGGTTCTTACTCTTCCAACCACATTGCCACTGCTTTTGTTTGGGACATTGCCATTTCTTGCACAGTGTACTGTACTAGATTGCCAATTCATTTTCCACAGAGCTGCCGGAGTGATCTTTCTAAAAATGCAGTCCTATCATGTCAGTCTTCTTTTCAAAAAAGAATTCCTTCGGGACAGCACTCAAACTCTTTTACCTGGCATAGGCTGTATTTCAAGATTTGCCTCCCGCCTGTCACACGACTTTATTTCCATTGCACAGTCACACTGAGCTACTTGAAGTTGTTCATAAATTCTATTCTAATAACTCTCCAACAGCTAACAGCTGTTGCCCCCCTCTTGCTCCTTCTGCCTGAAAGGGAACGACTACATTCACCTTGAGAACTTTTTCTGTTTGTTCAAAACTCAGCTTAGATGTCATCTCCTCAGTCTTTGTTTGGGGTCCTTAGTTAGTGAGGCAAACCCCTTCCTTTTTAAAATTTGGTTTAAATCTCACAAAGTTCCAAATTAATCTATATTCACTAAAGAAAAAGAAAAAGAACTGGAAAGAGAAAAATAGAAATTACAGTTCAGCCATTTACTTAATCTCTGCTAACATACTCTTTTCTAGCCTATCCTGTCTACATATCCAATAAAATGTATATATAATATACATATAAAACTACAACTTTTCAAAAATGTTAAATGCCATCATATTATATATGCTGCTTGAAACCCACTTCAGGGGCACCTGGGTGGCTCAGTTGGTTAAGCATCTGACTTCAGCTCAGGTTATGATCTCAGGGTCCTGAGATTTCACCCCACATCGGGCTTCCCGCTCAGTGGGGAGTCTGCTTCCCTTCTCCCTCTCCCTCGGCCCCTCCCCTGCTCATCCTGTCTGTCTCTGTCTCTCTCTCAAATGAATAAATAAGATATTTAAGAAAAAAAAGAAACACACTTTTTTTCCCTCAGCAAAATATTGTGAACATCATTCAATGACAATAAATAGAACTCTTGATCATTTTTTAAATGTTTTTTTATAGTCCATTCTATAGGTGAAGCATAATTTCACTCAGTCCCCTATATTTTCAGGTAGCTTCAATTTTTTTTATTAAAGATTCTATTAAAAATACACATGTTGGTTCAATTATCAGGTTATTTCTTTAGTACATATTCGGAATGACATTCCTGCATCATGGACACTAATACATTTCATAGCTTTTGCCAAATTTCAGTTAATCCTTCTATAAACAATTTCAAGCTGTATTTTAAACATAGCTTAAACCAGATAAAACCTATAATACTTTTTGAACTACTTCAAAGGTACAGGTTCTTCAAAATGCCTTGTGTGGAGAAATTGTCTTAGACAACATGTATTTTTCCTTTAGTTCTTGAAGAAATTAGAAGCAAGGGACTGGTCAAGATGCCCATGGAGTCAGGATCTTTAGGGGAGTCACAGGGGGTTCTGAGAAGGTTTAAAAACAGAAAGTGGTGAGAAAAGCCATTCCTACATTTCCTCTTGTTCCCTTTTCCTCCCAACTCAATAGTTCTCCTGATGTGGCAAAAGGGGGATAATCTGTGGATATTTTTTTTTATATAATTTAAAGAAAAGGGACAATATAGTGTAGGTTTGAAAGAAAGCCCTGGGGTGGGGGGGTGGGGGGCGGCATCAGATAGAAAACAAGTGAGAATCATTGAGCTAATGTATCAATCAGTCCTCTGGAGGTTTAATAGTCTTTTAAGTAGCCTCTGGTGGACTTAAAACAGTTGGATGATAAGAGGTGAAATAATGAATCAGAGGGTAGTTAACAAGAGAAGGCAGACTTTAGGCAGTAAAGAAAAAAGGGGAAAAAATAAAAAGAAGAGAAGAAATGAGATTAAAATGTGTAAATTATACAATAAATCTTGAAATGGATGACATTCAGAGGCAGTTAAAATAAAAGATATTGTCATCCAGAAAAATGGAAGCCAAACGTCTTCATACCTCACTCCAGAAGGTCCAATGCTGTAGGAAAATGGAATGGGATGGTAAGGTGTTTGGCAGCACATTGTCCACACAAAAGTAGCTAGAATTTTGCTAAAGAGGTTAGTGAAGTTTTATCACCTCCTTTCTCTGAAAGACTCAAACGAGTTCAAGGGTGTGATGGAGACCAAGAGGTAGGAAACAGAAAATTTCCAAGGGGGAAGAGCAGCGGCATGAGAGGCGGAGCGGAGCCCAGCTGGGAGGACGGCTGGAGTCCCACCCAGGTACCAGCAAAGAGGGCATCATATTGCAAAATTTAGTTAGGCGTTTTTGACTTTGAAACTTGATGCTTTGGTATATTTAAAAGAACGTGTTTGGTTGGTTAATGTTTTCCTCTTCTCCTGTTAAAGCAAATATATACTCTATTTTCTCTAACCCTATTGAATGTGACTGTTCTCATTTGAGGGAGCTATTGAAGTGCTGACAGAATCTGTCTCTGGAGAGGGCTGCTACCTGCCTTCAATCGAGTTGAAGATAATAAAAGAAAAAAGTTAACTCCTGAATTTCTGGAAGAAGGTGAGGTATGAAACTATGTACACCGATCCTCCCTCTTCCCCACTCCTCTACCTAAAACAAGAGTGTCAAGGTAGAGTGTGCTTTGCGGACTTAAAAACGGTCTGCCCAGGTTATGATTCTTCATGTTAGAGTTAGGATCAAGGGTTTATTTTGAAAAGTAAATAGGGCTTGAAGTTGCCAGGTAAACTCACCCAATCTCAACTGTCAACTGTCCTGAATGTATTTCAGTCCCTTTATTATTAAAGGTGCCTGAATGAGAACAAAAAACAAGAAGCAATAAAGTGAATAAGTGTATCTTTTAGGAGGGCTGTTTGAAACAGGGAAAACAATCTTCCTTGTGGGGAGACATGGAAAATTCTAAGCCCATTTATAGTCTTTCAAAGTTAATCAAGTTGATACTTCTATACAACAGATAAAGAAAAGACTTCCTAGTAAACAGACATTTTAAAACCTATCATTGCTTCCGTTCTGAATTCTTCATTAATAGGAGGAACCATAGAGGCAGAGGGTGGGGGTTGGAGGGACAAAAACACATAGAGCATGTGTGAGTTCTGTTCCGGAGGGTTTTTTTTTTTTTTAGCACTAAGCATTTGAAACATTTTTTTTTCTTTCTCTGCTTTGTCTTTGGGGAATGCTACAGAATGGTTTAATCATCTGGCTTTGGTATCTGACTGCCTAGGGCAGCTGTAGCCTTTCTTATCATTACGTCTCACCGTGTGTCACCTTTTCCAGACAGCTTTAGGATCAGGATAAGAAAAATTGTTTCTTTACGCTGTAGATCTAACAAAACCACAGGCTGCTCACAGCCCACCAAATGAATGCCTAGCATTTAAAATCGACCTGAATTAAATGAAGCAGTTGATTATAAATGCTAGACACTCAACTTAGAAACTGTGGCTTAAAGAAAGAAACAACGTATGACTATGGATTGTTCGTTTTGCATGAGAGGAAAAACTGAGATGTTATGACCAGAATGAAATATTTTCTGAGGGGTGATTGTGGTGACCCAAAATATCTTCGTAAATGCGATGCTACAAAATGGGCATTTAGAAGGCATTTGCATCAATATTTCTATCTCTGGAAAGAAGGACAAGGTATAAATTCTTATTTCCTATACCATGCCAAATATTAAAATGCTGCAAACAAGACAGAGGGAAATCAAACAAAGGGGCTTTCCCCCTTGTGCAGGAAAATTTTGAAGTAAGAGTAATTATACAGGCCTTATATTTAGGAGATTATAGAGAAGGTGTATTTGGTGATTGACATCTGTTTATAGTTACCTCAAAATGTAGTATATGAAGGTTTTGATAATGCTTTTTTTAGCTTAAGAAGCACTGTAGGATTAAGACAGTCTGATTGGTTATTTTTCTGATAGGGAAGGTTAGGAGCCTGGGCTCTCAAAAGGCTAAGATGTAAGGATGTTTCATAGAATGGCCAGTGAATGCTGCTGAGATGACAAATGAGACTGATGTCTTGATGGGGAGGAAAGAACTTAGCTGACATGGCGTTCAGCATTCTCAGAGGGAAAATTTATTATTTCTCCACGCTGACAGAAATGTAGAGTTTGTACAGGCTTTACTTCGCAATAAAGTTATATATATATACATATATAACTATAACTATATATATATAAGGTTATATATATATAACCTTAATAAAGAGTTAATTAATTCCATCCTGGTATATTGTATTCAACAGTCTCATACATTATATAATAGACCATCTAAAAATGATATAAATTTATATACTTAGTTTTTAAGGACATCCTCTTGAATCTAAGTGATTAGCATTTTTATTTTAAATGTTTTGGACTTTTTTTTCTATCTGTAAAATGGGGATGCAAACATTATTTTACTTTTTTTTTTTTAAGATTTTATTTATTTATTTATTTGAGAGAGAGAGAATGAGAGAGGGAGTGCACACATGAGAGGGGGGAGGGTCAGAGGGAGAAGCAGACTCCCTGCTGAGCAGGGAGCCCGATGCGGGACTCGATCTCGGGACTCCAGGATCATGACCTGAGCTGAAGGCAGTCGCTTAACCAACTGAGCCACCCAGGCATCACTGTTTATTTTACTTTTAATGGTATTGCAAAGATTAATGCAATTATAACGTTACTATAAAGCCATTGTCATATGGTATGATATAAAATGTTAATAGGTAATTATTTCTTGTGGTGCCAGATAAGGAATCTGTTCTTACAAAAGTTACACTTTAGTGGGAGAAGCCAGGCAAAAATACAAGTAAAATATGAATGAACCAATAAATAGATGGGCCAGCACAGTATGGATCAGCTAAATTTGAAGTTGAAAACCATAGCCTTATTTGCCTCAGGATGGGTGCAGGACTTCCAGAATGTTGAAAAAGAGTGAAAGATACCAAAATCTACCTATAAAATTCTTTCAAACTCTTGGTTAAATCCTTTCCTACATATGTGCATGTAATGCTCCAAGTTGCCCAGGAAGAAAACAATAGCTGCAAGGCTAAAAGAGGTAAGCAGAGATTTCAACTACAAAGGTAAAAAGTTTGGAGTTCAAGTTCTGCCAAGCCAAAGGTTCTCGGTAAATAACCCAGAGTTTCTACATAGAGTTAAGGCTGTGTCCTAGGACTAAGCGATTTCCTTGAATCAGCAGAAAAATCAACATAGTCCCACTCTAACAAAGTATAAAACCAACCTTTACAAATTTAAAATAATCTGCCAGTCATTTAATGCCCTAGTAGAAAAGAACTCCCCAATCTTTAGGGAAAATGAACAAAATCCTAAGATATTACATTGTATTATTTATAAGGCCTAGTATACATCAGGAATTACTAGGCATGTGTAGAAACAGGAAAACATAAGAAGAGAAAATAAGAATAGAATAAAAAATGACCCAGATTTTGGCATTTTGTAATAAAGAATTAAAAAACTATTTTAAAAAATCTATATAAAAAGATTGTTGTAATAGATGAAGAGGTGAGGGGATTTCAGGAGAGATTTATAACAAGAACAAAATAGAAACCTGAGAACCAAAAAATATAATATCTGAAATCAAGTATTTATTGAATGGGATTAAATGCACTCTATGTAACAACAAAAGAGGATCATTATACTTGTAGATTGTACAATACCTATACTATCTAAATTGAAGCACAGAGAGAATAAAATAGAAAACAAGATTCAATGACGTTTGGGATACTATCAAGCTGTCTTACATAGATAGTATTGAAGTCCGAGAAAGAGAAGAGATGGAATATGGGACAGAAGGAAAATTTGAAGAAATATTGGCTAAATTTGTCTTTTAAGAAAACATTCTGAAATCAAATAAGCTCAGTAAATATTACATACAAAGAAATGCAATGAAAATGAAGCCTAGGCACATCATAGTCAAACTGCTGAAAACAAATGAGGAAATCTTTATATATATATATATATAATGTTTCAGGTGTATAGCTTTATTTTTTTATAGGTAATATCTTCCTCCCTCCCTCCCTCTCTTCTTCCTTCCTTCCTTCCTTCCTTCCTTCCTTCCTTCCTTCCTTCCTTCCTTCCAAGGAAGCTCTATGCCCACTGTGGGGCTCAAACTCATGACCCTGAGATCAAGAGTTGCATGCTCTACTGACTGAGCCAGCCAGGTGCCTCTCAGGTGTACAGCTTTATAATTTGATATCTGCATGCACTACAAAGTGATCACCACCACAAGTCTAGTTACTAGACTTAGTTGCTCCTTTCACCCATTTCACCCATTTGCCAACCCCCTTTCCCTCTGGTAATTACTAGGTTGTTCTCTGTATCTAAGAGATTGTTTTTATATTGTCTTGTCTTGTTTTGTTTCTTTAGATTCCACATATGAGTGAAACCATATGGTATTTATCTTTCTTCATTTGACATATCTCACATAGCATAATACCATCAAGGTCTATCCATGTCCCAGATGAAAAGATTTCCTTCCTTTCTATGGCTGAGTAGTATTCCATTTCATAAACATAACACATCTTTATCCATTCATTTATTGATGGACACTTAGGTTGATTCCCTATCTTAGCTATTGTAAATAATGTTGCAATGAACGTAAGGGTGCATATATCTTTTTAAATTAGTGTTTTTGTCTCCTTTGGATAAATACCTTAAGTTGAATAGCTGGGTCATATGACAGATCTATTCTTAACTTTTTGAGGAACCTACATACTGTTTTCCATAGTAACTACAAATTTACATTTCCATCAACAGTGCACAGGAGTTCCCTTTTCTTTACATCCTCACTAACACTTATTATCTCTTATCTTTTGATAATAGCCATTCTAACAGGTGTGAGGTGATATTTCTTGTGGTTTTGATGTGCATTTTCCTAATAATTAGTGATGTTGTGCATCTTCTCATGTGCCTGTTGGCCATCTGTCTATCTTCTTCGGAGAAATGTCTATTCTGGTCCTCTGCCTACTTTTTAAATTGGGTTGTTTTGTTGTTGCTGCTGTTATTGTTGAGTTATATAAGTTCTTTATATATTTTGGATATTACTCCCTTATTGGTTATATGGTTTGCAAATATCTTTTTCCTTTCTGTTTGCCTTTTTGTCTTGATTATGGTTTCCTTTGCTGTGTAGAAGCTGTTTAGATTGATACAGTACCATTTGTTTATTTTTGCTTTTGTTTCCCTTGCCTTTGTAGTCAGATTTGAAAAGACATCACTAAGACTGATGTTATTTCCTGTTTTCCTCCCAGAATTTTATGGTTTCAGGTCTTATATTCAAATCTTTAATCAATTTTGAGTTAATTTTGGTGTATGATGAAAGATACTGGTCGAGTTTCATTCTTTTCATGTGGCTATCCAGAATTCCCAATACCATTTATTAAAGAGACTATCCTTTCTCCATTGCATGTTCTTGGCTCCTTTGTTGTAGATTAACTGTCTATAGTTAGTGTGGGTTTATTTTTCAGCTCTTAATTCTGTCCCACTGGTCTTTGTGTCTGTTTCTCTTGATTACTATACCTTTGTAGTATAGTTTAAAATCAGGAAGCATAATACCGCCAGTTTTGTTTTTCTTTCTCAAGATTGCTTTGGCTGTTTGGGATCTTAGGTGTTTACATACAAATTTTAGAATTATTTGTTGTAGTTCTGTAAAGTATGCTATTGGAATTTTCATAAGTATTGCACTGAATCTGTATATTGCTTTGGGTAATATGGACTTTTTTTTTTAAAGATTTTATTTATTTATTCATGAGAGACACAGAGAGAGAGAGACAGAGAGAGAGAGAGAGAGAAGCAGGTCCCAAGGAGCAGGGAGCCTGATGCGGGACTCGATCCCAGGACCCTGGGATCATGACCTGAGCCGAAGGCAGACGCTTAACCATCTGAGCCACCCAGGCACCCTAATACGGACATTTTTAACAATATTATTTCTTCCAATCCAAGAGCACAATATATCTTTCCATTTATTTGTGTCTTTGTCAATCTCTTTCATCACTGCCTTATAATTTTCAGTGTACAGATCTTTCACCTCCTTGGTTAAATTTATCCCTAGGTATTTTTGATGTAATTATAAACAGAATTTAATTTCTCTTTCTGATGTTTCATTATTAGTGCATAGAAATGCCACAGATTTCTGTATTAATTTTTGTGTTCTGCAACTTTATTGAATTTTTTAGTTCTAACAGTTTTTTGGTGGTATCTTTAGGTTTTTGTATTTAGTATCATGGCATCTACAAATAGTGACAGTTTTACTTCTTCCTTTCTGACTTGGATGCTTTTTATTTATTTTTCTTGTGTAATTGCTGTGGTTAGGACTTCTAATACTATGTTGAATAAATGTGGTGAGATTGGGTATTCTTGTCTTATTCCTGATCTTAGAGGAAAAGCTTTCAGCTTTTCACCATGGAGTGTGATGTTAGCTATAGAATTGTCCTATATGGGCTTTATTATGTTGAGGTATATTCCCTCTACATTTACTTTGTTGAGAGTTTTTATGTTACATGCTTTTTCTGCATCTTTTGAGATGATCATATGATTTTTTTAATCTTTCATTTTGTTAATGTGATGCATCATGTTGCTTGATTTGTGGATGTTGAACTATCCTTGCATTCCTGGAATAAATCCCTCTTGATTGTGGTATATGATCCTTTTAATGTATCATTGGATTCAGTTTGCTCATTTTTTTTGAGGAAACTTTATTTTTGCATCTATGCTCATCAATAATATTGTCTTGTAATTTTCTTTTTTTTTTGTAGTGTCCTTGTCTGGTTTTGGTATCACAGTAAGGCGGTTTCATAAATGGGAGTTTGGAAGCATTCCCTCCTCTTAAATTTTTAGGAAGAGTTTGAGAATGAAAGGTATTAAATCTTCTTTGAATGTATGGTAAAATTTGCCAGTGCCTGGCCCTGGACTTTTGTTTGTTGGGAGATTTTTGATTACTGTTTCAATCTCCTTACTAGTAAATCAGTCTATTATTACTTCATGATTTGGAAGATTACTATGTTTCTAGGAATTTATCCATTTCTTCTATGTTGTCCAGTTTGTTGGCATATAATTGTTTATAGCAGTCTCATGATCCTTTGTATATCTGTGGTATGAGTTGTAACTTCTTTCATTTCTGATTTTGAGTTCTCTTGCTTTTTTCTTGGTTATTCTAGCTAAGGGTTTGCTGATTTTATTTTTTCAGAGAACCAGTTTTTAGTTTCATTTATCTTTTCTACTGTCTTTTTAGTCTCCATTTCATTTATTTCTGCTCTGATCTTTTTTATTTCCTTCCTTCTATTAACTTTGGGCTTCATTTGTTTTCCTTTTCCGAGTTCCTTTAGGCATAGGGTTAAATTGTTTATTTGAGATTTCTCTTGTTTCTTGAGGTAGGACTGTATTGTTATGAACTTCTCCCTTAGAACCACTTCTGCTGCCTCCTATAGATTTTGGTATGTTGTATTTCTGTTTTCATTTGTTCTAAGTATTTTTAAATTTCACTGGTTGTTCAGTAGCATGTTATTTAATCTCCATGTGTTTGTGGTTTTTCCCATTTTCTTCTTGTAATTGATTTCTATTTTCATACCATTGTGGTTAGAAAAGATGGTTGATATGATTTCAGTTTTCTCAAATTCATTGAGACTTGTTTTGTGGCTCAACATGTGATCTATCCTGAGGAATATTCTATGTACTCTAGAGAAGAATATGTATTCCACTGCTTTTGGATGGCATGTTCTGTATATATTAATTCCATCTAGTCTAATATCTCATTGAAAGCCAATGTTTCCTTATTGATTTTTTTTTTGTCTGGATGGAGTGTTAAAGTCTCCTACTATTATTGTATTGCTTTCAATTTCTCCTTTGGTTCTGTTTATATTTTCTTTATATAGTTTGGTGCTCCTATGTTGGGTGAATACGTATTTTTAAATGTTCTATCTTCTTATTGGATTATCATTGTGTAATGCCCTTTATCATTTTAATGTAACATATCAATGTAAACTTTATCATTGTGTAATGCCCTTCTTTGTTTTTTATTACAGTCATTGTTTTAAAGTCTATTTTGTAACAAACTGAGGGTTTCAGAGGGGAGGGTGGCCAGGGATATGGGGTAGCCAGGTGATATGTATTGAGGATGGCATGTGTTGTGATAAACACTGGGTATTATATGCAAGTAATGAATAATTGAACACTACATCAAAAACTAATGATGTACTATACAGTGGCTAACTGAACATAAAAAAAAATGGCAAAAAAATAAAAATAAATGAAAATAAGAAAAGTTCCAATCCCATCCCCCCCCCAAATAAGTCTATTTTGTCTGATAAAAGTATAGCTACTCTAGTTTTTTTTTTCTCCCATTTCCATTTGATGGAATATCTTTTTCAATCCTTTCATTTTCAGTCTGTGTGTGTCCTTACTTCTGAAGTGAGTCTTTATTATAGGCAGCATATTAGATGGGTCTTATTTATTTATTCACTTAGCTACCCTATGACTTTTGATTGGTGAATTATTCTATTTACATTTAAAGTAACTTTTGATAAGTATATACTTATTGCCATATTATTAATTGTTTTCTGGCTATTTGTGTAGTTCCTTTGTTATTTAATTCTTTAGCTCTGATTGGTTCTTTTTTAATATTTCCTATTTCTTTGTTAAAGTTCTCACTAAGTTCATTCACTCTTCTCTCAAGTCCTGTGAGCATCTTTATGACCATTACTTTGAACTCTTTATTAATTAGATTGCTTATCTCCATTTCCTTTAGTTATTTTTCTGAGGTTTTATTTCCTTCTTTTGTGTGAAACACATTCCTTTGTATCCTTATTTTGCCTTACTCTCTGTGTTTGTTTCCATGTATTAGGTAAGTCAGCTACTTCTCCCAGTCTCACAGGAGTTGCCTTATTTTGGAGATGTCCTGTTGGTCTAAGAAGCTCAATCTCCCCAGGACACCAGAGCCAGGTACTCAAGGGGTGTCCCTTATGTGGGCTGTGTGCACCCTCCTGATGTGGTGGGGGCATGTCTGTGGTACATTGGTGGATAGAATTGGTGTCATTTTAGCTGTGGAACATGACTCCAACTTCTATGGCATGGTGGTGGGTGGGGCTGGTCTCTAGATCAGCTATAGTATGTGCCCATGACTGTTATAGTGTGTTGGCGGGTGGGGCTCTCAGCAGAACACACCTACAGGCACTAAGAGTTACAGGGAAAATTCCAAAATGGTGCTTGTCAGCACCAGTATTAGTAAGAAAGACTGAGATTGAAAAAATGGCTTGTACCAATGTCTCAGTCTCTGGACCAAGTTCCTGCTGTTTCTTGCTTCTCTGGCAGATGCTTAAAGATTGGTAAATGGGTCTCCTTTAATTATGGTTTAAGTACTTTTCAAATTGGTGCTTTTGTGCTGGTAACCAGGTTGAGTCAGTCTCCCCAGGAGCCCTTTAAGAGTGGATTCTCTGTTCCCTACAGTTTTATAGTTTTCCTTTATATAATGCCCATTGATTTTCAAAGTCAAGTGTTTTGGGAGCTTTTCTCTCCTCTGAAGGGTCTAAAGGTTAGGATGCTTAGCCTAGAGCTCCAATCCCTCGCTCCTCAGGGAAAAGTTCTGTACCTCCACTGTCTCTCCCAATTGTGATTCACAACAGCTGGGGTGTGTTTTTTCCCCCTGGTGAGTCTTTTTCTGCTTCTCTTTCTTATCTCAATGCTGTCCTGTTATCCTTTGTTGTAGAAGCTCTGTTCATTGAATTTTCCAGTTTCTTTCAGAGGGAATTATTCCAGGTGTAGTTGTAGATTTGATGTGTCCATGGGAGGAGATGAGTTCGGATCTTGCTATATTGGCATCTTGTACCCAAATGCCAAAAAGGAAATCTTAAAAGCAGCCAAGGGGAAAAATGATTATTTGACTTTTCATCAGAAACAATGGAGGCTAAAAGAAAAAAGAATGTCATTTTCAAAGTAAGGAAAGAAAAAAAAGACAATTTGCCAACCTAGAAAACATTTTTTTCCAATAGAGGAGGTGATAAATTCTGAGTAAAATTGTTGCTAGCAGACCTGCACGATCAAAATTATTAACAGGAGCTCTTTTAGTTGAAGAGAAATGATACTAGGATATACATTAAAACACTGGAAATATTAAACATATAGATAAATATAAATCTTTTTTTCATCCTTTAAGAGATAATCAATTGACTTAAGCATAGCAATGCAAATGAACCCCTATCTTACACCACTTATAAAAGATTAACTCAAAATGGATTAAAGAAGTAAAGAAACCCAACCCTATACTATCAAACTCCTAGAAGAAAATAGAGGGAAGAAGCTCCTAGACACTGGTCTCAGCAATGATTTTTTTTGGATAGAATACCCAAAGCACAAACAACAAAAGCAAAAATGAACAAAGAAGACTACATCAAACTTAAAAGCTTTTGGACAAAAAGAAAAAAAAAGAAAGCTTTTGGACAGCATTTGAACTGAGACCCAACTGGCAAAAAGGAACCGGCCATATGAAGATCAGGTGACAGAGCTTTCTAGGTAAAAGGCCCAGCAAGTGCAAAGTCTAAAAGCAGGAAAAAGTCTGGAATAAGTCAGTTTGTTCTCTGTATTCATAGGTCTGATTCTGCTTTTGTTTGTTTATTCATTTGTTGTATTTTTTTAGATTCCACTTAGGAGTGGAATCATATGGTATTTGTCTCTCTCAGTCTGACTTATTTCACTCAGCATAATATCCTCTAGGTCTATCCATGTTGTGTTAAATGGCATGATCTCATCCTTTTTATTGTTGTGTACTATTCCATTATATATATACACACACCACACCTTCCTTATCCATTACTCTATTGATGGACACTGGAGACCAGGAAGAAATTTGGAGACCAGAAAGAAAATCAGTGAGGTTAGAAGTTCTTGAGCTGATGTAAGTGTGATGGGAGCTCAGGTTGAAAGGGGAGGCGTGGGCCAGTTAGGAATTTGAAAAAAAAAAATATGACTTGTATAAGAATATGAATTTTAAATGTTGCTTTTTTAGATATGTCCCCTAAGACAAGGGAAACAAAAGCAAAATTACATCAAAATAAAAGCTTTTTCACAGCAAAGGAAACCATCAACAAAACAAAAAGACAACCTACTGAATGGAGAAGATATTTGCAAATGACATATCTGATAAGGGGTTAATATTCAAAATATATAAAGAACTTATACAATTCAACACCAAAAAACCAAACAAGCAGATTAAAAAATGAGCAGAAGACCTAAATAGACATTTCTCCAAAGAAAACATACAAATGGCTAACAGACATATGAAAAAAATGTTCAACATCACTCATCATCAGGGAAATGTAAATCAAAACCACAGGGAAATATTACCTCACACCTGCTAGAATGCCTAAAATCAAAAAATGTTGGTGAAGATGTGGAGAAAAAGGAACACTCATGCACTGTTGGTGGGAATGCAAACTGGTACAGCCACTGTGGAAAACAGTATGAAGTTTCCTCAAAAAATTAAAAATAGAAATACCATATGACTCAGTAATTCCACTTCTGAAAACATTAATTCAAAAAGTTTTTGCACCTCTATGTTCATTGCAGCATTATTTACAATAGCCAAGACATGGAAGCAACCTCAGTGTCCATCAATAGAGTAATGGATAAGGAAAGTGTGGTGTATATATACAATGGAATAGTACACAACCATAAAAAGGATGAGATCATGCCATTTAACACAACATGGATAGACCTAGAGGATATTAAGCTGAGTGAAATAAGTCAGACTGAGAGAGACAAATACCATATGATTCCACTCCTAAGTGGAATCTAAAAAAATACAACAAATGAATAAACAAACAAAAGCAGAATCAGACCTATGAATACAGAGAACAAACTGATGTTTGCCAGGGGGTGTGGGGAGTTGGGCAAAATGGGTGAAAGGGAATGGGAGCTACAGGCTTCCTCTTATGGAACAAGTAAGTCACAGAAATAAAAACATAAGGAATGCAGTTGATGATATTGTAATACTGATGTAATGAGACAAACTGTAGCTACGCTTGTGGTGAGCACAGCATAATGTACAAACTTGTCAAATCACTAAGTTGTCCACTTGAAACTACTGTAACATTATGTGTCAACTATACTCAAATACAAATAAGAAAATTAAATGCTGTTTTAAATCTATAGAAGGACATCGGTACCTAGTTCAACCAGTAACTGGAAATCGATTTTTTGCATATCTGAACACAGCTAAGGTTTCACCTAATTTATTTTTACCTATTACAATGAAAACTAGCACATAAACTCTTGGAATGTATGTAAGGAGGTATTTTATGAAGTATGTAAGGAGGTATTTATGAAGTTGTCTGGTTAGCTAGAATGGCAGAATATAGGGAAAAAATGGAAGAGGAGGGCACATGGCAGAGAGATGGGACTTTACAAAAACTGGGTGGGAAGGAAAGGATCTTTTATAGGTGGTGTGACTCTGTGTGGGGGGCGGGGCTGGCAAAAGGAAAAAGAAAGTATCTTTGAGCACTTGACTTCTTATGTACCCTCCTCCAATATTCAAAAGGAAACAAAGTATTCATGTAGAATTTGTGACAATGTGCTCATCTGTGAAAGCAAAAGCACACCTGATTATCTTCATGCCATGAAGATGTCTTTGGTGGAGAAGACCCTACGGAATCACAAAGCAAAATCTATTTTTTATCGAGCAGTGTTTTGGAACAGCACTGCCAAAAGCAGGAAAGTGAATAGTGTTGCTTCTCTTCCTTCTCCTCCTCCTTCATTCACACCTGAGGTGACATAGAAAGTTGGCATGAAGCACCGCTTGAGACGTGAAATACAAAGTATGTCCTGTACTTCAAATAAGAAAGACACCTCAGAGCAAAACACCCAGAGATGAGGAAGGCTTCTCAATCATCACTGTGTTCAGTTCCTTTGCCTAAAAATTTCCAACCCTTCATTCTGTTGAATCTGCTCAAATAGTCTTTGGTTTGAGAACAGTTAATAAAGAGAGCCAGTTCTGGAAAAACATAGACTCTAGAGCCTATCTTTTCCTCCTTTTACTATTTTACCATGCCAGAAATTGTGTAAGCAGACATTTAAGCAAGGGCTACTTGTGCGTTTACAATCTCTGCAAGGTGGCAATGTGTTCTCTACCTATGAAATCACCTGTAGGGTAGGAGTACTGAAGCACTAAGGGTCCCAAATCGTACTTTAGGCACTTACACAATCCATGACTGGTTCTGTTAGCAGGCAGAGGAGGGCATTGTGGGAGGGACAAGTGGCTGAGAATGATTAGGTTGCAGAAGTCAGTCCGCTGTGAGCAGAATTGAGCACCACACCGCCGGGGCTCCTCGTTCTTGGGTCCACTCTTACAAGCAACCTTAGGTTCTCTTCCTCTCATTTTGCACCAAAAAGTAAAATTCGTCGTGACAACTTCAACAGCCCTAAGAGGCACTTGAAACAAATGTTTTATGGAGAAGACTCTACAGTCTCCTGCCAGTCCAGAGTTTGAGATTGCAGCTGGCTCTTCATGGAAAACTAGTACCTTCATCCTAATAGGAAAGCCACTAAAAGCTCAATTTTTAAATCTCATGTTTTCTTTAAAATAAACGCCCTTCATCTTAGTTCTGTCTCAGGAAATATTTTTATGGGAAAGAGAAAGTCAAGGCAAAGTGCAGGATGACAAACACGCAAAATAGCACATATCTAGATAGCTCACAAAAACTTAATTTTGTTTTAGATGTGTAGCGCTATAGAGACAGTTCTGTAAAAACACCAGGTAGAGTCAATAACTGGCCTCCAGAGTCCCTCAAGAGGACCCATTTAAGAATTCTCTTTCAGCTCCTGCAATGCCTGATCGGTAGTTCAATGGGCACAGTGATAGTGAAATGCCACATTTACCACATGTTCTTGGGGGTGCTATAATTTAATTTAATAAGATTATAGAGGATTCTTTAGTTTTTAGAGATTCGGGTAGAGGTAGACAACAGGAGGAAGTACTGCAAAGAAATTCAGTTATCTACCTCGGAGGCTGGGGAAGCCTAGGCATTAATGCTTGTGTGCACTCATATTCTCCATGAGGCCTTCCACACTATTTCAAAGAGCAACTTAAGAGGAGTGTGACCTAATCTCAGTCTGAACCTCTTTGGCAGGAAGAAAGGCTGGAGAAGATAATTTAATTGGCGAGACATAAGAGGATCCAGTGTGACTCTGTGAAATGGAATCCAAGTCACACAGGCGTCTTTCAGGACAGAAGTGCTGTGCAGCAGCTTGATAAAACCAGGCACTAAAGTGAGCCAAGAAACAGCAAAACACACATTTCCTTTCTTGATTGTTGAGGTCTCTCTGTAAATGCAATGAAATCACTAAGGGAGGCTTTAAATATTGTTGGACAAACTGGTCCGGGTCTCATTTGATAAAGCCATTGGCATTTCAGCGGGCCATTGACTGAGACTATTACTTCCTACAGAAAGGAAGAGGAGCGGGTCTTTGCAGTGCAACATGTTTTGACTGCGTTTTCCGATGCACAGAGCATTTGAAAAGAATGTGAAAGGTTTCCATGAGATCCAAATATCCAAATATTTATGAAAATAATAATGACCGTAGCTTGTACTTACATAACAGCTTCCATCTGAGGAGCTCAGACATTACTTCATTACCTTTTAAAATATTATCTGGAAGTTGGCGAAGTGGAAGCTATGTATTTACATTTTGGCCCTAGTGGAACTCAGTGAAAGGATGTGCCAAAAAGTTGCAAGCATTTAGGCAACTTGTGATAAGTTCATTCAATACGCTGACTTTTACCTTAAAGTAATAAAAATCAGGAGAATAAAGTTTTTTTTTTTTTTGCATTAACATTTAATTGATAGGATTGTCCTTAGTATGCTTTACTCCTCTCGACCTGATTTCTTCCTGACTGTTCTGACTCCAGGGTAAACTAAATAAGAGAATCCATTTGCAGTCAACTTTCAAGTGATAAGAAGCTGTCTAGGAAGGCTCCGAGGTATCGACACAGAGAAGTCTGATAAATACAGAAATAGATGGGTTAGTAGTCCAAAGCAAAAGTCTAAATACAAGTTCTTACAGCAAGGAGGAACAAAAATACAAGGCAGTTTTCCCCCACCCCCAAATACAAGTTTCTAACAGCAAAGGGGACTCATAATACAAAGTGGTTCTCCCCCGCCCCCAAACTTGAGTAATATATAGACTCCTTTTAAAGCATGGATTCTTAACCATTTTTATCCTGTAGAGTCCTTTGGCAGTCTGGTGTAGCTTATGAACCTCTTCTCAGAACAATGTTTTTAAATGCATAAAAATTAAACTCAAAGGCTTACAGAGAAAACCAATTTTTTTATAGAATTATAATAATCAAAATATTTTGAAAATCATATTTAATATAAGTGTGTCCTTATTAATTCAATAAACAAGAAGATCTAGCAATATCAGGTTTGATAACTTCTGTAGTTTTGAATTAGTGATGGGCATAAAACATATTCCAGATTTTCACAGTAATTGTAATGCCCTATAGAAATATCTGCCTGTTGTGCCACCAATATTCCATATGTCATATTTCAGTTAGAAGTTAGTGAAAGTAAAATATGTAATTATTTTCTTCCCCATCTTCAAGAACCCCACATTAAGAACCTATAAGCTAAAGAAAAGTGATTTTTCTTTAACTCCTGAGAAGAAATCCATGGATGCGTGGGGAACCAAAGACCATAGTTTGATAAACATTGATATAAGGGATCCGAGGGTGTCAGAATTTGTGAAAGGTGATCATGTGACTGAGTAAATCATTGGTTTGGGCTCTTAAGATTAGTATATGAAAATTTCAACTGAATTTGGGTTGCTTTTATGAAATAGGAAATGTTCAAACATTTGAGGAGGCCAAATGCTTTATAATTCAGATTTTTGTTAACATAGAGCTTCAAAAAAAAAAAAAGGGGGATGATACATGTAAATGATAGAACCATCAAGAGTACTTTGACCTTAAAATTTTGCTGTTACTAACAGTAAAATCCAAATTCCTCAGCATGATAATGAAGTCCTACCTAGCTTTTCCAGTCTCATATCCTTCTACACTTCTTCCTACACAAGGGGCACCCTGCTCCTGCTTCTCTACAAATCACTACTCCCCAATACTCAGAGTTCCAGGCAGATCTCTATTATTTATCCTATATTTTCCTGCCATTGGAAATGTGTGCAATTTATTCCCTTCATCTATTCTTCTAGTCTACTGTATAGGTTCTATCCTTTAAAGCCAAATTATCCTCTTCTGGTCTAGGTCTTATCCAACTCTTTCAAAAACAAACCAACAATCAAACATCTCACCAACAAAGCCAGAAACACACCATACTTATTCATTATATTTATCACAACATACTTTGAATTACATCTTTTATGATTTCTTTGTTCTCCACCATAAGCTTTGTTATGAGCTGAACTGTGTCCCCCAAAATTCATATGTTGAAGTCCTACCCCCAGTACGTCAGAATGTGACTGCTTTGGATGTAGAGCCTTTAAATAGGTGATTAAGTGAAAATGAGGCCCTTAGGGTGGGCCCCAATCCAATCTGACTGATGTCCTTCTAAGAAGAAGAAGTTTGGGTGCAGAGAGAGAGAGACACAGTGCACAGAGGAAAGACCATGTGAGAACAATGAGAGGGTCATCATCTGCAAGCCCAGTAGAGAGACCTCAGGAGAAGCCAAACCTACCGACACCTTGATCTTGGATTTCTAGACTCCAGAATTGTGAGAAAATAAATTTCTGTTGTTTGAGTTACTGAGTCTGTGGTATTTTGTTATGGCAGTCCTCGTAAACTAATATAAGCTATGAATGCTTCTACACTGAATACCTACTGATTCTTTCTAAATATAAAAAATAGAGAGACGTGAGAGACCAAGAGAGAAGGAGCAAGAGTGAGAAGAGAGGGGCACCTGGGTGGCTCAGTTGGTTAAGCGACTGCCTTCGGCTCAGGTCATGATCCTGGAGTCCTAGGATCGAGTCCCGCATCGGGCTCCCTGCTCGGCGGGGACTCTGCTTCTCCCTCTGACCCTCCTCCCTCTCATGCTCTCTCTCTCAAATAAATAAATAAAATCTTTAAAAAAAAAAAGAGTGAGAGAGAGAGAGAGAGAGACAGAGATGAGCCAAATGAGCTGAAGCCGAGATAAGAAGGTGTGTATTTGCACATTTTTGAAGACATATCTCTCCTTCACCTTTCTGTTTCTTTAGAATTCATGATACTTTAGTCAAATGGATTTATGATGAAAATACTACAGAAATGATTAATAATATAAGATTTTAACTCTCCTTTTTTCCCCATTCAGATTGCTAATAGACCTTATGTGGCAATCATAACAAAGATGGATGCTGCAAGATGCTAGTTTGATAAATTATATTGCATTTATAAATGGAAATGCTACAATGAAAAGAGAAGGTTATGTTAGACAATGTCATTTAAAGAAAATGAAGTAAGGAAGTGTTCAAATATTTGAAAATATATTCCCAGAAGGTAATAATACATAGGAGAATTAAGGAACTATTTGGCATAAGATGAAAGGAAAAGATACAAGCTATGTGGTGTAGAAATACATAATATTATGCAATAAGAGAAAAATGTGTTTGAAAGCTGATGAGTGAAAGTCTGTTGATGAGAGTCAGAAAGAGTTTATTAAAAAACAGATGAGTGGCATCTTTCTCATAGTGGCAGAGTGCTTTAGAAATAACAAGAAGTTAAGAAGAATCTTAGTATGAAATAATGACATTATCCATAAATGAGGTTATATAAGTTCAGGTAGTGCCAAGTGATGTGAAGAAAAATAAGAGCATCTAACTAGCTCAGAATATAGTAACTATTCTGAATTGGCAACAAGAAATCAATAAAGTGATAATTAATAAAAATAAAGTATAATTAATAAAAAAAGATTTTGAAATTTGGTTATTATAAGGAATTTTGCTATTATCATTCTCATGGTTAGAAATATATAAATGGTTAAATTGGCAATAAACTCTTGTATTGAACAACACATGCAACAAATATTTATTGAGTGCCTACTGTATACCAGGAACCATTCTAAGTACCTGGATACAACAGTGAAGAAAGCAGAGAAAAATTCTCGGCTCATTCCCAAGGTGTATTAAGAGCCCTCATTTGATTGGCTGTAAACTCATATAATCTTGGCAAGTGAATGAAGACTGTGGGGTGGTGGGGTGATTTGGGAACAACTCATTTCCACTGCAGATGTGAACAGACAGACTCAAACACCTTTCTAAGATTGTCGCAAGCAGTAGCTCTTAAACTGAACTCAACGTAATATTGGATATATCACTCTTTACTTGGCTCAGTTGCAGGGGACACTTATTAACACCCAACTCCTAAACACCAGAACAAGTTAGTGTCTGTCACAGTTAATGGACTTACATAAAATGAGCTCCCATAGACCTGAGAGTGGACTGAGAAAATTCAATCTGGATGGTCCCGAAGGTTCTTCCTTGTTGGTAGAGTAGAAGGAATCTGGCTGAAGGGAAATGTTGGCCCATTTATAACAAGGTCATTCTCTGACCAGGAAGCTCTCACTGTTATCAGAATCAGCTCGCTGTTCCCTGTTCCCTCTGCCTCTCCTGGGATTACATACCATAGCTCAAGGACAGTGTCCCTTTTTTGTTGGTGCATCTAGTCAAAGCTTGCCTCTCTGTGGGCTAATCAGGGCACATGGGAACGTGTATTCTGTCACTTTTCTGCTTGTAAATCTCCTCTTTAATAAGCACTATTTTACATTTACTGTGGTGTACTATTTGTGTAAATATTAATATACTCTTTGAATGAAATTGCTGTCACGGAGTTTACATTCTCATGGGGGAAACAGACAATAAAAACACAAATGAGTAAAATATTTATATGTTAGATAGTGCTAAGTGCTAAGGAGGAGAAGAGAGTAGGAGAGGGCTATAAGACATGTGTGTGTGTATGTGTGTGTGTGTGTGGACTGCAATATTAGATAGGGTGGCCAGGACATAGCTCATTGAGAAAGTGTCATGTCAGTAAAGACTGGAAGGAAGAGAGAAGAGAACCAAGGAAATTTCTGTGAGAAGGACAAGCATTTCAGATATAGATCATTTGAAATACTAAGTGTTAAATTAATATTTTATATCATATATTTATTGACTAGATTCTGTAGTTAATATTTATTAAATTAAAATAATTTTCTGAACCCCTTACTAGGAATTGATGATGTACAAAAATTTTGTTCATAGCATGTTACTATGTGAGATTGAAGAATATTTTTTGACCTTACTTCTGTATGAAATTCTATTATAATGTCAGTAGCATTGTGTTTAGCACACATTGACTACTTGATGAGTCTTTGTTGAAGACACGAATAAATAGATGATCATCCACTGCCTGGTGCTGTCCAGGTTGCTGTGGGAGATATCCTTTAGGAGTTAGATGCTGTATCTGCTTTCCCTGAATAGGTCATACACCAGGGATGTGGCAAATAAAAAACAACCATCATACAAGGTATAATACAAGAGGAAAAAAAACGACTGGTGTATTAAGGAAACGGGACATAATATATGATTGAAAAATTAGGAAAGTTGTTTTTACAGGAGATAATATTTAAAATAACATTGATGGATAGTCTCCTGACAGAGGAAAATAGAAACAGTGCCCTAGAGGAGAGAAAATACTAGAAAATGTGATGAATACAAGATGTTCAATTTTGCTGGAATATAGAGTTTGAATCAGAGAATAGAAAGTGATATGCTGAAGAGATAGTTTGGAGCCATACTGTATAAGGCTTTGAATTCTGGGTTGAAACATTGTAGTTATTTTGACAGAAATGGGGAGCCATTGAACATTTCTGAAAAGAGAGGAAAAAAGGCCAATTTGAGCTGTGACTTAAGAATTCTCTGGCAAGCTCGATGTTGCAGGAGACAGAGAGATTAATCACTGAGCTTCTGCCATGGGGTGAGGCAGGGGCCTAATTGAGGGGTAGCTTCTGCAATGTCTTTGCCAGTAACAAGAAAGTCAGAGAGGGGGGCCAGCGTGCAATGGTGCGAGGTGGGCATGTTTGGGTGGAGAGACTGACCTCTATTTGGATACTTGGCAGTTAGGCCTAGAACGTGAAGTTGAAACATTTTCAAAATCTTTCAAAACATTAAAAAAATCTTTGTACAACATACTGGTAACACAATAAGCAGAATTCAGGGATATTACCATAATGTTCCTTTGCCAATTTAATTTACTGTACTGGAATGCCTGCAACAATAAGGAATTCAGAGATTGTAGGTATTCATGTATTCACACTTTGTTCTCTTTTACATTTTTCTTTCTTCCCTTAATATGGAGAATCTCATAAAGCAATGATACCTTATTTGTTAAAAACTAAATAAATATGGGGTGCCTGGGTGGCTCAGTCAGTTAAGTGTCCAACTCTTGGTTTCGGCTCAGGTCACGATCTCAGGGTTGTGGGATTGAGCCCCACAATGGGCTCTGTGCTCAGCGTGGAATCTGCTGGAAATTCTCTCTCCCTCTCCCTCTGCAACCCCCTCAATAAATAAATCTTAAAAACAAAACTAAATAAATATGGTGTTGATACTCCTATTGAAGTGTGGATTATTTTATGCTTAATCTCAGTAACACCGACTTTTCTGTAACATTTAAATTTGAGCCCATGCTGTTTAAAACTATGTGGGTCTATTTAATTTAGTGTGCTGGCATATTTTATATTTCCAAGATAACAAGTCACTCCTCATTAGATTAGCTCGTTTCTGGATAACCCTACATGAACTTGTATGCCCCAAGATGCTCCACCTCCATGAGAATCGTTACCTTTTAATGACCATAGTTGGCCGTGCTTTATTGCTTTGGAAAATGTAACATGTATCCTAGAGAAGCCTGTTTTAATTCTCCAGACATGCATCAATGTATATGTTGTTCTAAACTTAGATGAAACATCTTATCACTGTCATACTTACTCTTGTCTCAGAAGAACTACAATCTTATGAGTTTGTGTATCTAGTTTGATTTCTGAATATGTTTAGTTGAATAAAATGCAAAGGGTATCTAGTGAATCCTTCACAAGATGCATGCATCTTGGAAACTTGGGGAAAAAATGAGAACAGGGATTCCCAGTAGATAACAATATGAAATAATATATAATAGTGACAGAAATGTTAAGGTGTACAGAGTAAAATAATGGTAAAGCAAATCAGGTTTCCAAATGACCAAACAAATCTATACTCTGTTTAACAAGAGGAAATGCAGGAAAAACAAATGTGGAAAATGAAAGGGAGACCACATCAGAGGCCAGACAAATGATATTTCAAATATAGATTTTAAAGCGAGTAAAAGATGAAATTACCTCCAACTTAAAATTTCAATTTACTAGCAGCAGAGTTGTTCTTTGCCAGTAAAAAGAGGGGAGGGCAGAAAGAATAGAAAAAAGACTACAAATGAATAAACAGAGTTCTAACAATACCACTAAAATTTTCTTCATACTGATTTTATACAAAATATAGACGTAAAGTAGAAAAAACAAAAATGCAAATAATCTATTTTTTGACATCTGTAGAAGAAGATTGAAAACAATATGAGAGGCATATTAAATAGTAAAAAGAAAAGCAAATATTTTAGTATATGTACTGCCAAAGTGAGCACAGAAAAGCAAATATTTTAAAAAACATTTAAACATGTTTTGCAATCAAAGACCAAAGAAATTAAAAAAAAAAAAAGATGCTTCTATAAAACACAAAGGAAGATGAATGGCATGAATGGGGCCAAACATAAGAAAAGAAAAGGAAGCGAAGGTTTTCATAATCTGAGCAATCACCAGAGCTCCTGGTTTAGTCAATGCCATGGCTTTAATGCATAGTGAATTCCATCATTCTACTTCTTGATTTTCTATACGTTAAGCTGCCTTTTCCCCATTTAAATTTTCTTTGGGTATCCACTGGTACAAGGACTTTGGGCATTTGCAGAGTCTGATCGTAGTGGGAGAGTAGGGTAGGTCCTAAATGGTAATCTTTCCCCTTTCTCCAAAGAAAACACAGATGGGTTTACTCCAGTGTCTTTCAAAGCTCAGTGCTGAAAGCAGAGGGAGGAAACTTTCCTCAAACTCCTGCTTCACTCCTACTCCCACTTAAGAATGAGGAAGGGGCTTCGGGCAACCGGCCCTTGCTTTTAGTTCTTTCGGGCCTTTTATCCAGAAACTCTGGAATAAAACAAGGTGGAAGATCTTGGGTAACATACTTAAACCATCACTTGTCTGGCTTGCTTACCTATTTCTTTCTCTGTTTAATTTAAAAATATATCTTTTGTAATGAGTCTATTGGAGGAAAGGCACAGAATGAGCTTATGCTCCGTTAATGTTAGTCTCAAGTGTGGGTATTAATTAATTGACTAATTAAATATATATGTGCCAGACACTGGCTTAGGTACCAGCGTGTGAAATGGCAGAAAAGACACCATCTTTAGCTAGAATACATTTCAAAGGAGATGGAAGAATCACACTTTATTTAATATTTACATGTTTTTATCCCTAGCATTTACTCAGTGACCAGCATTTAAGAGATTCTGAATAAATTCTAATATAATGAATTAAAGAATGTGATAAGAAATCAAATGAGACAAGGAATTCAGTGTAGCAATTGCATCAGCTTACTGGTAGCAATCTCTGGAACTTTGTTTATTATACTGAGCTTTGTATTAACTACCTTTACAACCATAAATAATGACTGAGGTTATCCCAAATGACTGCAGGGTTCCAAGTTCTCAGGCAAACCTCCCAATTGTTGCAGTGTGCAATTGCAAGCTCAGTTAATTGGAACCTGTTACTGATGCAGGTGCGTAGTAGAAGCAATTGAACAAGATTTTGAAAATTGAGCCTTTGAGGAACTTACTGAAAGAGTCATGGAAATTAGAGCTGAGAGAGATCTGATTGTGCTATGTAATTCATCCCTGGAGGACTGGTATGAGACTGTCTTTTACAGCCTATTTTTCCATATATTTTCTACTTGAAGTTTGAATGACTCAAACAAAAGGGCTTCTAATACTTCCACTGGGACAATATTATGAAAGACCTCATTATTAAGAAGTGTTTCCTGATATACATCCTGAATTTTTTCTTTGCTTAACTTCATTCCATTAACCCCAATTACACCTCCCCAGGGCAACAATAAACAATTTCAGCTTCTCCTCTGAAGTTGCACTCTTCAGAGATTCCTCATTCCTTGCTGGCAGGATGCAGTCCGGCTGCGTACCTCTGTTCCTTTACTCTGTGTTCATGAGCCAACCATGGCCTTCTGATCATGTTTATTTCCTTTCTTTGAATGCCCTCTAATCTCTAGGAATCTTGACTCGATATAAATCCTCGTATGCTTTATAGCTTCTGTGGTCCAGGCATATGAACCCTGATCATATAGTGAGCTGTCCCCCCCCCCCCCCCCCCCCCTCAGCTGGGAACAGGAGTTTTAAAAAAAACAAAACATAGTGTAAATGGCATGCATTAAAAACTAAACTGACAGAAATCACATTCTTGTTAGGATTTTCATCTTGCTGAATACAATTTTGTGCTAAAGAGATTATCTTAGGAGGTTGTGTCTGCACAACCATTATTGTACTGGTTGATTTATAATCAGAGTACATGGTTTAGCAAAGCTGTATCCTTCATTCAGAGAGATTTTGCTCTACAGACAAGGTGACATAAAACACTTGCCCTTCCAAAAGAGGATTAGAGGCTTTTACATTTTAAAGCCCATTTTGGTACAATCACGAACATGAAGCCAGTTTCCAATTTCATATAAGAAAGATCTCTAAGGAGATATCCAGCTTAATTAACTGAGAAATGACAAGTACAACAGAATTTCACACTGACAAGAGTGTGACTTACTGTAAAGACCCTGACCTCATCTGACCTCTTCAGTGAAAACTGGCTAAAAAAAAAGTCTTCAGAAATTATTCCTGAATATGGGCATTAAGAGCCAAGAGGATGAGATAGAGAGGGAAGAGTATCCAAAACTTGGATATTTTCTTGTTCATTTTGTTGATGTATAGTCTATGAGATACTTGAAATATTTTTAGCATGCATGTCAGAATTCATTTCCTAAGTATAATTTCCTAAGTGTAATTTATTCATTTTGTAAGCAGAATTTATTTTTACCTTTATAGAAAACATGCTTAGATACATATTTTTGTTTAACACGTTGCTGTATTAGGAGCGTAGGAAGGTGTGTATAAGCTCTGCTGACCTTGCTAAACTCTAGGCAAGCTCTGCCCAGGAGTCTATTCAGTAGCAGTCAGATAATCGTGAGGTTGTTTCCCTATGAAATCGGTTGGGGATTGTTCACACTTCTCAAATTTATGGGCATGCTTTCACACACGTTTCAATATATCACTTTGATAACCCCAAAGTTTGATCATGTACAGAGCGGAGGAAACGACAAGGAGCAGCTGGGAGTAAGAATGGAGAAACAAATAAAAGGAAACCTGAAGGAAATTTTAAAAAGATACACCCAGCAGAAGAGAAACAAATAACTTTTCCCTCATTTCTTCCCAATTTTTACTTAATGCTTGGAGTATGTTTAAGGGAACTGCAGAATCAAGATGCTTTGAATAAATGTGAAGAGTAGAAGAGAAAAAAAATGCCTGAAATGTGAGAATTTAAAAGTTCTTCTGGAAGATGCTTGAGGTTAATCACCATGCTCTCTCCCAAGAGCAGTATCTGAGCTTTCCCTCCACCCACTTTTGTAATGAGAAGAATGGGAAGGAGGTGAGGACACAGGCCATGTAGTCAGTCGGGTTGTGACCCCTACTGCCTTTTAACCGAAAAATGGGAGTTGAAAACTTGTATTGTAAATTCTTTCTCTGCCCCTTTGGGATATAAATTTTTAAAAAAGTTTTCTTTACCAGTTTGACAACCCAGGAATGCCTTTCTCAAGGTCCCGGAAGCCATCCCATTGAGATGTAATCCTCAAGGAAGATAGCACTCCATCTCCTAATTTCTGTGAGAAAATAGGCAACTTCTGTCAAGCTGTAGAACTATCTCCTGTCATAAAGATACTAGAAAGTTTGCTTTTCTTTTGGATAAGGCCAATCAGCAAACACAGGTGGTCTTTATGCTCCCAAGTCTCCAAATATTTCTTATTGTGTTTAGGTCAGCTGTTGGAACTTTCCTGTATATGCAGTTGGCTTTCTGAGAATCAGCTCCTGTCTATCTAGAAACCCTATATATATATATATATATATATATATATATATATAAGGCATCCCTTATCCAAAACTTTTATCAAATGACTAATTGTACCTTTTGTTAGGCACTATGGATAAAATAATAAATAAGGGGCGCCTGGGTGGCTCAGATGGTTAAGCGTCTGCCTTCAGCTCAGGTCATGATCCCAGAGTCCTGGGATCAAGCCCCGCATCGGGCTCCTGGCTCAGCAGGGGGTCTGCTTCTCCCTCTCCCTCTGCTTCTCCCCCTGCTCATGTTCTCTCTCTCTCTCTGTATCTCTGTGTCTCAAATGAATAAATTAAAAAAATCTTTTAAAAAAAAGACATTATTGTACTCAAGAAGTTTACATTCTAGAGGGCAAAGATAGGTGTAGAAATTATCCTTAAAATGTAAAAGTACTAAATGCACATGGTTATGGAGGAGCCAAGGTTGAAGCTTAACTGTACCTGAGGGGTCAGGGACAACATGACAGAAAAGATGGTAAGCTGAAGCCTTAAGCAAAAATGAGGTTCTCTAAGGGCAAATGAATAACTAACATAACGTTAAAGGCTATTATATAACAGACATTGTGTTATATGCATTTATGTATATTATCTCAAAGCCTCAAAACATCCCTGCAAAGTCGGTTTTTTAAATTTTTTTATTTTTATTTTTATTTTTTTAAAGATTTTATTTATTTATTTGAGAGAGAATGAGAGAGAGAGCACATGAGAGGGGGGAGGGTCAGAGGGAGGAGCAGACTCCCTGCAGAGCAGGGAGCCCAATGCGGGACTCGATCCCAGGACTCCAGGATCATGACCTGAGCCAAAGGCAGTCGCTTAACCAACTGAGCCACCCAGGCGCCCGCAAAGTCGGTTTTAATAATCCTATTTACTCCCCAGGCCAAGGAGGCTTTTGGCAGCTTTGGGTCTAGTAAGTGGCACAGTGACTAGTTCAAATTCAAATTAGAGTCATTTCCAAGCTTACTCTATTTTGATTATTCCACGTGTCCCCAAAGGGAAGGGCAGAGGAAGTTTCACCCAAGCAGAAGGAAGAGCATGTGCAAAGAGGAGCATAAAATTACAAGTATTTTGCAAGTATTTTGGTATGGTATAGGCAATGAGTAGGAACTCAGGAGAAATGAGGCTAAGGAGTAGGGTGGGCTCAAATTATGAAGAGTCAGATCTGCCAGGCAAAATAAATTGAATTTTACAGTATGGAATTTGGATTGAAAACAATGCTTTTAGGCAGAGGGCTAAAATGGTATGAGTTAACTATGGTGGGTCTCTGGCAGTTGCACTGGAGCTGGGAGAACATCTGGAGAACAATCCAATAGACCAGGTGTACAAACACAGCACAGACCCCACCAGAAAGCCTCTGAGAACTTATCGGGAGTCCTCATATAAGACTGGGACCTTATCCAATGATATAAAGTTAATAACATATATTTTTAATTTTCTTTTTTTCTCAGCATAAATTCATGGATCTATATTTGTGTGAGGTAGAGGTCCCCAAATGTGCTACTGCCTATTCTCTGCAACCCGTGAACACATTACGTTACCTGCCTGAAAGAACTTTGCAGATATGATTAAGGTTGCAGATCTTGAGATGGGGAAAGCATCCTGTATTATCCAGGTGGGCCCGGTTTAATCACACGAAACCTTAAAAATGGAGAACCTTTCCCCCATGAGGGTCAGAGAAGTGCAGCCTGAGGACTGTACCCACTATTGTTGGGTTTGAAGATGGAGGAAGGAGGCCACAAGCCAAGGGAACTGGTAGCCTTGAGGAGCTAGGAACAGCCCTTAGCTAACAGGAAGGAAATGGGGACCTCAGTCATACAACCTCAAAGAACTGAACTCTTCCCACAGCCCAAAGGAGCAAAGACAAATTCTCTTCTAGACTCTCAAAGAAAGAATGCAGCTCTGATGACAACTGTGATTTCAGTTCAGGGAGACCACACTGGACTTCTGACCTACAGAAGTTGTGAGGTAATAAATTTTTTTTTTGTTTTAAAACCATTACGTTTATGGTAAACTGTTACAGTATTAATAGAAAATGAATATACTAGTATACTTAATGTCAAGGCTGAAGAAAGCAGCAAATGGCTCCAAGAGAAGAGTTAATATTTTCACAGAGGTGCAGGAAAACAAATGGGAAAAATAGAGAAAATCAAAAATAAAGATATAGGACCCCAGTGTTTTTATGATCTTTGAACAGCAGGAACTAAGCAAGAGGCCAAGTCAATGCTTTATTCGGGAATCTCTCTCTCTTTTTAAAGATTGTATTTATTTATTTGACACAGAGAGAGAGAGTACAAAGCAAGGGGAGCTACAGGTAGAGGGAGAAGCGATGTGGGGCTCGATCCCAGGACCCTGGGGTCATGACCGGAGCCCAAGGCAGATGCTTAATCGACAGAGCCACCCAGGCACCCCTATTTGGGAATCTCTTAAAGGAAGTGAGGAGAGCATGGGAGTTACTCTAGGTATTAGAAGAGTCCCCATAGGTGTAATGACAGAAATGCTTATGTTCCTTTGTGCCTCATTCATTCACTCACTCATTCATTCATTCATTCAATAAATATTTGCTGAGCACCCCTGAGTCTTAGGTATTGCCTACCCCCTTATGGAACTCCCAGTCTAATCTGGGCGTGTAGAAGTCTAAACAGACAGCTGCAGTGTGGGAAAAGCCAAGATAAGTTTTTGCTGGGTAACTGTCGATCACAGTGCTATTCAAAAGCTCCTGTCAGGGAATTTGTGTATTATTGGTCTATGATGATAATGTACAGAGTTAAACGTTAAGAACCTTTATAGCAAATTGACAGAGTGATTTTATATCTGAATCTAATAATAAAAATGGGTTTATTTCTATGTGTTCTAAATATAATTTTTGTAGGAATTTATTTTTCCTTTACTTTATAAAAACACCCCGTGCAATGGATTGGGAAAACGAAAAGTCCACACAGAGAGTCTGAGAAGCACTGGTCAAGCATTGAGAAGAGGTATTGAGCCCAGACTGGGGGAGAAACAGAAGGAAAGAAGGAGAGGTCAGGGGTGTCTTGTCTGAGCTCTCGCTCTGGCCCGAGTTTTTTATAGTTTCATGGGGCCACATTTGGGAATATTTTGCGGGAGCACTGCTCCTCCTCTGTCTGCATTTAGACCCCCTCCTGCACTTCTCCTGTTGGCCCAGTTCTTTGGAGAAACTTGGATGTAGCAAAAAGTCATGCAACTATTCATCCTGTCAATGAAAGATTTTAAAACAATTCCTGCTTAAGCAACCCCCACAGCCTAGCAGAGCATGTTTTCCTCTTCGCCTCCTGCACGAGCTCACGCCAATTTTCCTGACCCCTTCACAGCTCTGGCTTCAGCACAGCTTCTCTCCTTCACACTATGCTCTTCTCCAATAAGGTGCATCTGGGGAAATCCATTGCTCTCTGGACCAGTCGGGTTTTCACATCAGTTAATTGATAGAAGGCTTAACATACTTCTTAATTATGGCTGCAAAATCATTACTGGAAGAATCCCCCAAATCATAGAGAAACAGTGCTTTCTGATTAACCAAGCTATGAAAATGGCACATAAAAAAGTAACACATAACCTGGTGGGATTCAAAGGAAGGACAAGGGCGACCCAGGGATGTAGCACATAGAAAGTCCTGATGGGGTTGGGGATCAGGGGACATGTGTCCCCTCACCTCTGACCTTATGCAGTATCTTCCCACCTCGGGTGTCTTCGTCCTGCGAATCTTACAGGGCTATTGTTAAGAAATTATTGAATATTATCTTTGAAATTGTTTTGGAAATTCAATGTAATAGTACATATAAGGTGTTACGCCATAGGGAAGTGGCCAGTGGGTGTGCTTTGCTAAAAATGCCTAGTAGGCTTAGTGCCGATGCGGTAATTTTGTTGCTACTAATACTTTAATTAGTCTTTGTTTTCTTTGGTTATCACATGGTTAGGACTACATTATACATTCATGGAATTACAGAAATGAAAATGACCTTAGGAGGTGATCTAGTTCAATTTTCTCATTTTATGGCTATGAAAGCTGAGACTCAATGAGATTAAGTGACTTCCCTTAGGTCACTTCGCTTATTAATGATAGAGCCAAATCTAGAAGTTTTCCTATTTCTTGGTCTTGAACATTTTTGTGTGTGTGCTTACAAAAGTAATAAATACTCATTGTAGAAAACTTGGGACATACATATGATATGAAAATAAATTAAAATCCTGTGTAATCCCACAATTCAGAGATAAATATTCCTAATAATTTCTTATTGTATTTAGATATAAATTTTTAAAATTGGGATTTTACTGTATAGACAGTTTGGTATCCTCTTCTTTTATTCAATATTAATATGTCAAGTTTTTTCACTGTCATTAAAAAATTCTCTAGGTTAATACTCCTTGTCAGCATGGTCCCATAAGTATAAATAAATATCTTTGGTCATTGGAGAAAAAAAACCTTTTAGTTCCTTGTACTTGTTTTTAAACTAGTCTTTCCCCCACCTTGTCCATTTTCCTGTTTTTGATCATATCATTCTTTCTCGGGATTTATAAATGTTCTTTACCTATTAAAAACATTAATTCTTAGGGTTCCTGGGTGACTCAGTGGGTTAAGCGTCTGAGTCTTGGTTTCAGCTCAGGTCATGATCTCAGGGTTGTGAGATCGAGCCCCCTATTGGGCTCTGTGCTCAGCATGGAGTCTGCTTCATGTTCTCTCTCTCCCTCTGCACCTCCAACCCCTCCTCTCTCTCTCTAAAAAAATAAATCTTTAAAAAGATTAATTCTCTTTTTTCCTACCTTTATAAGGAGTATTAGAACATTTTAACATTAAGTTAAATGATTAAGTATAATGATTCAAGGTCATCATTTTGAATTTCAGCTCCTTCCATGGACTATCTTATGGGTTGAGTAACTTGCTTGAGATCACAAAGCTGTAAGAGACAGCTGTCATTGAAAACAAGTGTGTCATATCAAAACCTAGTTCTTTCTTCTTATTTTTTTTAAAGATTTTATTTATTTATTTGACAGAGAGAGATAGCGAGAGCATGAACACAAGCAGGGGGAGTGGGAGAGGGAGAAACAGGCTCTCCGCGGAGCAGGGAGCCCGATGCGGGGCTCAATCCCAGTACCCTGGGATCATGACCTGAGCCGAAGGCAGACACTTAACGCCTGAGCCACCCAGGCACCCTTAGTTCTTTCTTATTACAGCCCACTGCTTTTCTGAACAGCTGAGATCTAAAAAGTAGGGCTTATACCCAAATTGCTAGATAGTTAATGAGAGTTTTACAATTCAAGCAGTAAACCATTCTGACAAGAAGTAATCAGGAAATCAATATCCTATATCTTTTACTTTTCATTTTGATTCTCTTTGATACCTGGAACCAAAAACATCTCCATACTGTTCAATCTTGTGACTTGCATTCAGTTAATGACACTTAACCTTTCTTTTCCATGTATGCCATAGAATGTCTCATGAATAATGAATAACTTAATAATATTTATTATTATTGTTATTTTGATAAGCAGGTATTCTTATAGAAAAAGAATGGTTACATGGACTTGTGCACTAATGATTTGTCTGATCTTTGGAACATATCTTGTCTAGATAAAGAATATACAGAAATACAATTGAGAAATGACAGCACCATTCATATCCTTTTTGGAGACATGAATGTTTTTCTATTTCCATACCTCTGATTGTTCTAAGGTTGATACTCAGTCATAGATATCAGTAGACAGTTTTAAAAATAATATTTAAAAGGGGGTGCCTGGGTGGCTCAGTCAGTTGAGTGTCCGACTCTTGATTTTGGCTCAGGTCATGGTCTTGGGGTTGTGGGTTTGAGTTCAGTGGGGAGTCTGCTTGGGATTCTCTCTCTCCCTCTCCCTTTGCCCCTCCCCCTGCTCACACTGTCTCTCTCAAATAAATAAATAAAATCTTTAAAATAATATTTAAAAGAAAGGACATGTAACACATTGAAAATTTGTAATATTATTATGTTTTTACTCCATAATAATAGTTGTTGTGAAAAATAAAGATAATTTAAAAATTATTACAGATTCATATTTCAAAATATAAGGAAATTTTAGGAAAATTCTGATACCCATAAAATTTCCACTAATGGGAAATACCCTAAATATTAGATTCATCTTTAAATTTAAGTCTAGAAATTCTGTCATATCAAATGTTAAAGTCCCACTAGGTAATGGACAAATTGAATGCCTCTAAGTGTTTGTGCATCTACTGTGATATATTCATTTTTTAAGCCTTTTTGTAAAATCATCTTTAAGTATGTGAGAATATTTACATATTCTGTCATTCACTTTCCCATTTTGATCTAGTTTCGATTAAATTCCTGCCTTTGGGAACTGGCCATATCGTTTGCAGTAATTGAACATTTTACAGTATCCTGCATTAGACTAATTTATCTTCTCCACTACAGTGTTAGAGTGACTGGAAAAATTTAAATGGGAAAAAAATCAGAAGAGAATCCAAAGATCTCCCGGCAATGTGAAAGTGGTTGGCATTCAAACCAGGCATTTTGTGGGCTGATGGAATCTTTGTTAATTGTGTGAGACATTTGCCCTTTACTGGAAAATGGAGTTAACATGTAGACAAGGATGACATCTCCCCTGTTTGAACTTTACCATTTTAAGGACCCTTCTTGGAAAACATTATAGTTTTATGCTTCTCAATGGACAGCATTTATCTCTTCAGTGCTGATAGGAAAGTGGTGATGGAAAGATGTGTTGGAAAAACATCTCTGCTAAAATTTGTGTATTACATGTTGTGACTATTGTTAACCTAGTAGAGACGTTTTATATCATCACTTAATCATTTGATGGGGCCCCATGTGACCCCAAATGAACAAAATAGGATAGATATAATGCTACTTGCTTTTAAAGTGGTTGGGAATTTTCAAAATTATAATATTTCTGAAAATGCCTGATGGTCACTCCAGGGGGGTAAAATAAGGCCTTTCCCCATTCTCAAAGTTTGAGAGAAGACAGAAAAAAATAAATAGATGCAGATCAACTAATTTTGTCTTAACAGAGCAGCAGGAAAAAATTGGGGGAGTCATAAATTCAATGAAAATCACTTAGATAAAATATGAAGGAGGCATTATGACAATATGAGTAGCCAGAAAAAATTATACATAATCATTGTCATAAGTGACTCAGATGGTCTTTGCGTAATCCACATCTACCCCTTCTTTCCACCAAATAAATAAAAATAGGGGTGCCTGGGTGGCTCAGTCAGTTAAGCATCTGCCTTAGGCTCAGGTCAGGATCCTGGGGGTCCTAGGATCCAGCTGTATCAGGCTCCCTGCTCAGAGGGGAGTCTGCTTCTCCCTCTCCCTCTGCTGCTCCCCCGCCCCAACTTGTGCATGCTCTCTCTCTCTCAAATAAAATCTTTAAAAACAAAACAAACAAAAACCAAATAAATAAAAATAAAAGGCCAGAGAGTAAGGATTTGTCTGTGTTCTCCAGTACATACGTACTTAAGCCAGGGGAATGTGTGGGCAGTGGAACCATCAGTATTATTCTGGTTTACCCTTACAGGAGCAAGGGGTGTATCAGGCTACCCTGTTTTAATTCCATCAGCTGTTAATCAAAGTAACCCTTGTGCTCTGTTTCCAAACTCATCCTCAAAGAAAACAACACAGAAAAAAATACATTTTTTCTTGCTGTAACTTGCTTTTTCATGTAGATTTTTTCTAGTAATTTTTATTTTTTTAAAAGATTTTATTTATTTGAGAGAGACAGCAGAGCGGAGGGAGGGGCAGAGAGAAGCAGACTCCCAGCTGAGCAGGGAGCCCGATGTGGGGCTCGAACCCAGGACCCTGAGACCGTGACCAAGCCGAAGGCAGTCGCTCAACCAACTGAGCCACCCAGGCACCCCAGTTTTTTCTAATAATTTTTCTAATAAAACCAATCCATCACAATTATCTTGTGTGCTGGGTAGTTTTGTTTTTCATTAGAAATTAATAAATTGGTCATTACTAACATTTTTATTTTCGTTATTTTTTTTGAAGAGAGAGAGAGGAGGGTCAGAGAGAATCTCAGGCAGGCTCCAGGCCCAGTGCAGAGCCCTAGGCGGGGCTTAATCTCATGACCCTGAGATCATGACCTGAGCTGAAATCAAGAGTTGGAGCTTAACCGACTAAGCCACCCAGATGCCCATATTAATCTTTTTATAAATTTTTTTTTAAGATTTTATTTATTTATTTGACAGAGAGAGACACAGCGAGAGAGGGAACACAAGCAGGGGGAGTGGGAGAGGGAGAAGCAGGCTTCCCGCCCAGCAGGGAGCCCGATGCGGGGCTCGATCCCAGGACCCTGGGATCATGACTTGAGCCGAAGGCAGACGCTTACCGACTGAGCCACCCAGGCGTCCCAATATTTTTATAAATTAATCAATCACCAAGGTTTCTACAGCAAACTCTTCTGGCTGTGCTCTATGTCAATGAATTTCATGAGTCTCCCGATCCTGATTTCCTCTGGCAAACTTGAATGTCTGGGAAACTTGAAGCTTGAACTGAATAGGGGACTGTAAGGATAACAGATGGCATCCCCTTCTTTGAGGGTTGGGAGCTGTGAACTTACCAATAACACCTCTCACTTCTCTAATTTCAACACCGCCTCTGAGGGTCATGGAATTCACCGATGGAGAGAAACAGGAAAGAGAGCAGAAGCAGCTGCATCTATCTTTGCACATGCGCTATTTTCAATGATGGAATAAATGTGGAGGCACGGATCTTAACTCATCACACACAGAACATTCTAAATTCTTAAATAATTCACCATCAATATCTAAAACACATCAAGACCTCTGACATTCAAAGTTTTATTTGTGTGGTGGTTTACTGAACCTCACAGCAATCTTCTGAGGCAGGTACCACCTGTTTCACAGACCAGGACATTGAGTTAGAGAGGTTGGGTAACTTGCCAAGATCACCGGGCTAATAAGGGGCAGAGCTATGGTTTTTCCCAGGTGATCTCACATCAGAGTCTGTACTTTCCACCAGTATGCCCAGCCTCCTTGATGCCACAGCCTCTATTTATCCACGGCCTACAATGAGCTGGGCACAACACCAGATGCCGAGCATGAAGCAGTGAACAAGACTCACAAGATCTCCACTCTTGGGGGCTCAGTCTAACACTTTCAGAATTCTGAAGGAATTAAGTTTTGAATGAATCCATCCATCCATGAAACCATTTTAATGGTTTGATCATGTTATGTTATAAAATGCCCACCGTCTTTTTTGAAAGTAATAGACTTTTAAAATCTGACCACCTTCCAGGAATCAGAACCTCAGGCACACAGACCCAGGGTGGGGATGGTGTCCTGGTGAGGGTGTGATGGAGGAGTGGAAGAGCACTCACCAGGGATCTGCAGCGGAGGTTGCTAGAGAGGGAATGTGTTCTGAGGACACAATGTGTTTGTGGTAGAAGGAGTCAGGTTAAGGCTATCTACCAAAATGACAAAATTAAGAGTGAGAGGCACATATGATCCAGAGAAGGTGTTGTTTGCTGCATTTTATAGGGTAGCTATGGATGGGGGTGTTGGAAGGGAGTAGTTGATGAGGGCAATATCCCAGCTTTGACATTGATCCCGTTGGAATCTGAGCACTGTACTCTTGTTGGCTTGCTCGTGACACAAGACAAATCAGTGAATCTCCTTAAGCTTCTACCCTTCACTGAGAAAGTTGAACTTGTACCATTTACCAATTAGCTGACTCAACTTGCTCATTATAAAATATTTGTTTTTATGATTTATATCCTAAGGGGGATCAAAGTGGCTTACATGTCAGAACATGTGAATTTGGATAGTAAAAAGATCAAAAGGTATATAAATAGAGTAGGCTGTGCTGGATTAGTAAAATCAATTATAAAGCAGTTTGTCTTCGCAAATTGCAAAATGAGGGTAAAATACAGAATCATAATCACGATGAATAATAACAATAGCCGTCTTTAGCTACTTTTGCCCTGAGGTTCAGCGGAAGTTCAGCTCCTCATTTTCTATTCTCACCTGAATTAGTGTTTCTAGTCAGAGATAAGCACACATTGTGTCTGAGGGGTCTCATTTTTTGATAGTGGATTAGTCAGAGACTGTGTAGCATAGTATTTGTGATTCATACTGGTATTACTTTCAGTGTTCATCTCTAAAACTTAAAAATCCTGAGCTGCAGCTCCTGGAAAATTATTTGAATTATGATTTTCTTCTTCTGACTCTACTTCTTCACATCTTTCCCATCTCAGTAAATAACATCACTATTCAACTGTTGTCCATTTAGAAGTTATTCATGATTTCTCTCCTTCTCATGTGCATATTTTAGGCACGTGAATCCCAAAATAGAGCCAGCATCAAAACATTTTTTGCTACCTCCTTTGCTCTACTACCTTGTCTAAAACTCCATCTTTTCTCAGCTAAATAATTTGCATCACATCTAAACTGGTATCTCTATAGAATTCCACCCTTGACTTCACACCATCAATTCTTTGCACTGTGGTTCGAAGTCTTTACAAAAATCTTGCCATTATATAATTAGATCACATTCAGAGTTTTTATCACAGCCCTCACTGTTCCACTTGATCTGGCTTCTTCTCCCAGTATATCTTCTACGGTGCTGCTTCTCACTCATTCCTCTTCACAGGCACTGACTGTCTTGCAGTTTCTTGAGAATGGCAAACTCGTTGCCATCTTAGGAATTCCTCTTATGTCCTCTTGGCTTGGAATTTTCCTTCCAGAGACATTGACATGGTTCACACTTCATCACTTCATTCAGCTCCTTACTCAAGGGTCATCAGAGATGTCTTCCCTGCCCTTCCAGGTCTAAATAGCCCCTCCCCCCATTTTCCTTCTGTTTCTGCACATTGCTCTATTTTTATTTCTAGCACCTGTCACTACCTGACATTATGTTATGATATGTTTATTTTCTGTCTCCCTTCATTAAAAGGTGCTCTCCACGAGGGTAGGATCTTTACTTGTCTTTTCTCTAATGTATTCCCTGGGCCTCAAACAGTAATTGGTATTTAGGAGGGCACTTAGCAAATATTTCTTGAATATTTGCACACATAAATTCTTATATAAATAAATTCTCTGGGTGTAGATTATATAGGCTATGAATTAACCATGTCTTCAATGTTGGTTCCTCACCAGTATTCTTCCTTTTCTAGTTGTTGTAATACTTAAACTGTACTTTTCAGTCATACTGATAAAATGATGGAAATGAAAAAAGGGGGTAATCAACCTTTGGTTATTTTTGGATGGGAACCTTTGAGGAGAGATTAGAGGAAATGCAACTGACTTTGTGCACAAATGGAAATACAGATCACGAAGTGCTTCTCTAGGCCTCTTTGTCTTAGATAAAACAAAGCTGGAGGGGCACTGCTGAGACTACAGAGCATTTATACATTCCTTGGGCTTTCTTGGCAGCCCAGGGAGGTCTATCTCCTGCCCACCCTTCCTGCCAGAACATGCCGATTGCGAGGAAGCTACTCAGACATCATTAAGGCCTCTTCTTGAGAGGTAGCCATCTGGTATACAGGCAGCAGGACCACACCAGGGCTTTTTTTTTGAATCATGAAGTGTTTTGTTTTCCTGCTGCCCTAGGCATCAGGCTGCTTGTGGTGCTCACCCTATGATTCCGTTTATGACCTGGTTGAAGATATCATAAGCCAAACCCATCTTCAAGATGCATATGGTGCTCTTCATTTCTTTTCATGCTCTCAACATGGCCAACTGAGCTGCAAGCCTTCTACCTCCTCCTACCACCCTGAGTCCTGCTATGATGCCAACAGAATATGTAGCCCTGAGCTGGCCCCAAACACGACCTGTAGTATCCTCCATGATCGCAGTATGCAAGGGCCACTGGCTACAATGCTCCGTAAGTCACTTCCTAGTTATTTGTGAAGGATATTGTGCATAAAGACACACACACAGGGAAGAAAAGACTCTAAACTGCTTATGATTAATTTTTGCCAATGCTAACCTTGGGTGCGTTGCCTCAAGAATCAAAATCTGAAAAGGTGATGATAAATCTTTGTAAAATTTTCAATAGTTGTTTTGGTAGTAATAAACATCGTGTAAAAATAAAAAAAAAATAAAAGAATGTATAAAATAAACTAATAGATGAACTGCAGTTAATAAGCATAGCTTTGAGTTGCCTGGGAATCATTGGGGAAAATAATCTATTAAACATAAACAAAGAAATATACTAATCACTAATGTGTGGAAAACATTGCAAGTTGCAAATCATTTTCTCACACAATTTATCTTTTATCTCTTTGAACAATTCTGTAACAGAGATGTTGAACTCCATTTTATGATAAAGAAAGTAAGACTGAAAAAATTAAATGATTTTCCATTTCAGAACCAGGACTCACCAAAGGTCTTCCAGTAACTGCTCTTCAAAGATGCACAGTTTAGGTGAAGAGAGGTTGCATGCATACTAAAAAAATCATGATTGATAATTAATAAGAGTACCAAATATTGCTAAGTGGTATAGTAATAATTTCCATTGGTTTTCCACATTTAGACACAAAATATTGCATTTACAAGGTAATATTAGAATTTTGCCTTGTGGAACAAAGATAAGGAATATATTTATAAAAGCTATTCATAATTGAAACACTCTTTGGAAATTTAAAAAAATATTTTAAAACTTACTTTCAATTTTTTCCTTGTTATATTTTGTTATCCAAGGGGAAAAACACTATGCTCATACTATCTTAGTTTATTTATTTACTTATTTTTTTTAAAGATTTTATTTATTTATTTGAGAGAGAGAGAGACAGAGAGAGCATAGGCAGGGGGAGAGGCAGAGGGAGAGGGAGAAGCAGACTCCCCATTGATCAGGGAGCCTGATGTGGGGTTTGATCCCAGGACCCTGAGATCATGACCTGAGCAGAAGGCAGATGCTTAAGTGATTGAGCCACCCAGGCGCCCCTATCTTAGCTTATTTGATTAGACTGCTTATGTAACACATTTTTTTTAAAGATTTTATTTATTTATTTGAGAGAGAGAGAATGAGAGACAGAGAGCATGAGAGGGGGGAGGGTCAGAGGGAGAAGCAGGCTCCCCGCTGAGCAGGGAGCCCAATGCGGGACTCGATCCCGGAACTCCAGGATCACGACCTGAGCCGAAGGCAGTCGCTTAAACCAACTGAGCCACCCAGGCGCCCGTAACACATTTTTAAATGGCAGGCGTTTTGCCAAACATAGCAAAAAAAAAAAAAAAAAAAAAAGGTTTAACTTCTTTCTGTTTATTATAGCCAATATATTGCTACTTTTAAAATATTCAATGTTTGGGAGTCTGCTTCTCCCTCTCCCGCTCCCCCCTCTTGTGCTCTTTCTCTCTCTCACTCTCTCTCTCAAATAAATAAATAAAATCTTAAAAAAAAAATTCAATGTTTGATACTAACTTATCTAATGCCAATATTAAATAGGCTATGGGTGGAGATAAATATGGAGCCAGGATTACTCTTCTGCAGAATCCAAGCTCAGGGTTAGACCACATTTATTTAACATTCATTAGACCCCATAGACCATTTGAACCTTAAATCATGTTTTATTTTACAGTTACTATTTTCCCTTGAAGTATTTATGATCTCATATATTTCCATTACCCTGCACTTCCTCTATGTTTGTGCATACTGTTACTTATTATGTTATCATAATGCTATTGGGATTTGATCTGTGGAATGGCTTTTTAAACTCAATTAAATATAACTGACAAACTGTATAAAGTTCTGAATTCCAAGGGTTTATTTTTAACCATGACAAGATGACACATTATAATCGCTTTCTAGGTAACCTAGATTGGAAGATACTATCTGACAGGGAAACCATCAATGGCTGATGCATGTGGATAACTGTAACTGAGAATGTATCATGCTGTTAGGCTCAAACAATTGGTTTGCGGCTGTTATAAATGTGGGTTACAGGTGAAAATAAGAATCCTTTTCTCAGGAGGGCTCCTCTTACCTGCTCTTTCTTACACATTTTCACACAGTTCTAACAAGTTTTGAATTTTTGAGAAAATATAGTTGTGAAAGTGTTGGTACACAGTTTTGGATGCTTCTTATGGAGGTTAATGATGTGTTTGGTTAACTTCTGTCAAGACTGGAAGGAGGCAATTTCTTAGGACTCAGAAGTATCTGATACAGAATCGTTTCATTATTGAATATTTTCCAATTCTGCTTTCTGCAAAAGATTTGCAATCTATTTCAATGTGCACTATATTTGTTTGCAAAATACATTTAGGCCTCATGAAAGAAAAACACTGAACAGCTTCACTCTCAATGGAAAATCATGCTAATTCTGGTCTCTGCTCTCCAGATTCCTAGTCTGCAACTAGCACCTTTTCTACCACTTTGACATGTAGTTCCTGTTCTTTGGGATCCCATAAAGCCCTTTCCAGTGATTCTTACCTCATCTGCTGTCCCCCATTAGTGGACCCCTGTAATTTTCTCCAATACGTATTTGGCATGCAATTATCTCTTGCCTTCCAGGGTTACTTAGCTGCTTCATGTCCTGATTATGCTTCTGAAGATCATGAGCCCTTTCTATATTTTTCATATACTTATGGCATCCCTTAGCATAATGCTTAGTATTTGCTCAGTTATGATTTGTTGAGTAAGTGAAATAATAGCGTTTCAAGTAATAATGGAAAAGAAAATAAATATCTCCTACTTCCAAACAGAATAAGTTAATAATTTGGATAAGAAAACTGCCAGCATAGCATCCAGCAGGGACAGAATTCCCGGAGGGTGGGCATTTGACAGAAGGAGAGAGACCTGTGGGGGGCTGTTCACTGATCACCCTTTGTGGTCTGGAGCAACTTCAGCAGCGATTCATCTCTGTTCCTCTGGAAAATGAGAAGTTGGTTTAGGTCCCTTTAAGTTCTGTCTATGAGCCTGTGAGTATTTTAATAAAATGTCATGCCGAGTACCTCTTCTCTGCCAAGAACTGTGACAGAGAGTTTCACAGATATTATCTCAAGGTCAACAAAAATCAGAAGAAAGGTAATAGAGTTGAAAAGCACATGGAATTATTCAGGCAACCTCAGTTCTGGTCCTAGAGAAGCCAACATGGAACTGCCTAGGAAACAGCTAAAGAGCAATCCTCAGATGGCAGAGCAGCCGGGGGTGGGGGGGTGCAGTAGGGCGGGATGGGAAGCATCATTCAGCCAACGACTTCGGCACAATAGGCTGGACTTAGTGTGCACGCGGTTCTACTCCTGCCAAAAGCCATATGAGCCCTCGAATTCTTCCATGCACCCTTGCAGGCAGGGCTGGCTTCGTGGGTGAGCTATGTACAGTCACACAGGGCCTCATGCTCAGAAAGGCCCAGGACTTGTTGTCCTCTTTTTTTTTTTTTTTAAAGATTTTATTTATTTATTTGAGAGAGAGAGCACACGAGAGGGGGGAGGGTCAGAGGGAGAAGCAGAGCCCCCGCTGAGCAAGGAGCCCGACATGGGACTCGATCCCGGGACTCCAGGATCATGACCTGAGCCGAAGGCAGTCGCTTAACCAACTGAGCCACCCAGGCGCCCCTCTTTTTTTTTTTTTTTTTAAGATTTTATTTATTTGAGTTAGAGAGAGCACAAGCGGGATGAGGGGAAGGGGGAGAAGCAGGCTCTCTGTTGAGCAGGAAACCCATTGCGGGATGCGATCCTGGGACACTGGGATCATGACCCGAGCCAAAGGCAGACGCTTAACTGACTGAGCCACCCAGGCACTCCTGCTGGCCTGGTTTTAATGATTTTTGGACAAGGAGCATTTTGCATGGGGCCCCACAAATTAGGTAGCTGGTTCCCCTTGTAGGTCAGAGCAAGACTAAACAGAGAGGAGAGGGCATAGACCGCAGGCACAGATCAGCTGGAGAAGGCTGTCCAGAGGAAAACAGGTGAGAGGCATTTTGCAGAGTATGCTGTGCACAGCCGAGCATCGGCACAAACCCTGACCGTGGGGAGGGATCACCAGAATTACTGAGACACGGTTGGGGAAGAACCCGTACTTCATGCCTCCAACTTTGAGCCATTGCTGGAGGCAGGACAGAAAAAGGTGGGCAGTTAAAACAAAATCCAAGTTATAAGAACATAGTTGTTTTAATGCAGGATGATATGGTAACGTACATGGGACACAGAAGAGTGAGAGAAAGAACTACAGTGGTAAAAAGAAAAGACCAGAACAATGTCCACCATCACTATATTTTTCTAATGTGTAAAGTTTATAAGCCACATTATGTAATTGTATAATTATTTAATAACTGTTATTTGCATGTATTTTCTCATCTGCTTCTTTGTTCACTATACATATGTATATCCATATACACACATAAAGTAAAGGTAATTCAGTTTTTCTCTCTCATTTCACAGGGTAGATTCAGATGCCCTGTGAGTTTAGGCAAGTCCCCAGACTTTTCTAGGCTTTGTTTTCCTCATCTACATTATCAGAAAATTAAATATGTCTGGTTCTTCATATACGTAAAATTTTGAGTGTGTGCGGTTTTTTTTCCTCCGAGGAAGAAAAGAAAGAAGTAATCAAGCCTCTTTCACAATGTGGGTATTGTTAAAAATAAGAATTTCACTACAGGGGGTACAGAAAATTGTTAGTTTTTGGTCAACCTCTGTAGCTTTTGGCTGGCAGTAAGAGAATCTGAACTTGGCTTCTGGGCTTACGTTCCTCAGTGTTGGTTAGCTCTCTCCTGGAGCAGAGCCGGTGGTTGCTGGAAAGTTGTATGTTCGAGATCTCTTTTAGGTTTTGACTTCGTTGTTCTAGGAGCTCTGTTTAACACAACGTACCATATAAGCTCGACGTTCACACAGTTGTTAGGTTTCTGCAGCGATGTATATTTTATGCTCTGTGAATACATTCTGTACAGTACATTTGCACTTTTATAATCTTTTTTTCACTTTTAATAACCTCTCTGCAGTTCTATCCTGAATTATGCCCTCTAAAATATGTTACTATTGTGCTTTAAGTGTTTTTCTTGGCCTATTACAAAGGAATCTCATGCTTTACTTTCATTTTGCTTGTGAATTTAGACCATTTTCATCTTGAATGGGATATTTTTCTCTGAAGTACAATAAAATGTTTGTGTATTTTTCCTAGAGGGGGGAATAAATAGAATATGAATCTCGTGAGTCTGTTCTCTGGCAAATTGCAATAGTATTCAACACTACAACTTCCATCTGATTTGAGTCTTTGTAAAATTTTATTTGCATATATTTCACAGTGCTATATAGCAACTGCATTGATTATATAAGGGAGAGAAGTATAACACTTTCTCCTTCCATGAAAAATTAATAACAAATCTCTTTCTCTCCCTCTGTGTGTGTATATATATAATACCTACACAAACATATATATACACACATACACACAAATATGTACACACAAACATATAAACACACACATATATACACATATTTATACACTGCATATGTAAATTCTTCTCTGTAGATAGATAATTGAGGGAATAATGCATACTAACTCTTGTTATTTAATATAGTACCAGGCACATAGTAAGAAAAATAAATGTTTAGTGAATGAATGATTAGCTATGATTGGCTACTTAATATTATCTTAAAAAAATTACTACATTATGGCATTTTATCAATAATCAAACTTATCATTTTGAACTAATTTGATATCTCATAAGGTCATTTAACTTTTTGATCTTAATGTCACCCCTTTAATCTCCCACTAACATCCTCTCTGACAACCATCTTGATATCAGAATCAATAAACATCTATGAAATGTCTACAAAGAGCAAGGAAATATGCCAGGGGAGAGGAACAAGGTCCTTGCCTTCAAGTTCCTTTAGTGTTATGTGAGGAAGGAGAGAAAAACAATACAGAGCACATAATCAGATTGTTGTATGTTACACGAGCCAAGTGCATGGTTTGGGAAGCAAGTGTTACAGATATTTGAAGACAGAGGTTTGCTGCCTTTTTTAGGTTTCATGGAGGAAGGCCAGTACTTTCTATTGAAGGGTGGGATACTTTGGGTCTGTAAAAACATGACTAAGTAAACATAGATCGAAACTTTGGTGTGTAGAGCTTTTAAAAATAGGCTATGGCATTTAAATTTTATCTTCTGGGCCATGGGAAGGCACTAAGGATTTTTGAACAGGGTGGTAAAAATCCACTGCCAAGTTTGCCTTGGAAGGAAAGAGAGACTCAAGTAGATATGAAGATTCTTAGGAAATTGTTGCAATAGTTAAAGCACTAGCATGATGTGCACACTGTAATGAATCCAATAAATGGGTGAGGACAGTGGAGAACCAGCAATATGAAGATTTCAGAAATGTTGCCAAGGATTCTAACCTGAAAGAACTGAGTCAATCTAGAGGAGACTATTTGGCTGAAAGTTTGGTTTCAGCAATTGCTATAGGTTGAAATGTACCCCCATAAAAGATATATTGAAGTCCCCCCAAATCTGTGAATTTGATTTTATTAGGAAATAGGGTCTTTGCATCTGTGAACAAGGTAAGATGCATTTGAGTGGGTCCTAATACAATATGATTGGTGTCCTTAAAAGAAGAAGGAAGTTTGGGCACAAAGTCACACAGAGGGGAGAATGCCATGTGACAAAGAAACTGACTGGCATGTTGCAACTGCAAGCCAAAGGGACGCAAGGAACCAATACCCCCGCCAAATGCTGGAAGAATCGAGGAAGGTCCCCCCTACAGGTGTGGGAGGTAGCATGGTTCTGCTAACACTTCCACTGCAGACTCCTAGCTTCTGGAACTGTGAGGGAATACATTTTTTGTTTGTTTGTTTTAAGCCATCCTAGTTCATGACGCTGTCACGGCAGCCCTAAGAAATTAATACAGTAATGCTCAGACTGAGACCATATATGGGTTGTCTATATGGAAATGTTTACCAGGACATTACAGATAATAATCAAGTCAAGCCTTGTTAATTTGATATGTGGGAGAAATCTGAGTTTAAGTGAGAAATGAAACTCTAAGAATGGATGCATTTCTCAAGGCAGAGGAAAGCTTTCACAGAACCAGAGTCAGGCTTGGGCCAGGGATGTGCTGATAAATGTATAACACTCTCAAAAAAAAAAAAAAGGCGCCCTAATTAGTAGCATTTGCTGACTTCTACAGTATAAATATACCCATCATGGCTGATTTCAAGCTAGATGTGTGATGTCAACTGGTTTGCAAAATTCATAAAAAATTAACAGTTGACTGTGAGCTGGAATGAACTGGTTCCAGCATACCACTGCTGTGCTATATTCATATTTAGGGCGCATATGGAGAAAGTGGGACCATCAAATGAGAAAAGGAAATGGCTAGACAGGTATCAGGACCAGGATGGTGAATCATCATGAAGGAAATCATAAGAAAGATATATTTAACAGGATGGTTTAGGCTTTTTGTCCTTTATTCCTAACTTCCATTTACTATTAACAGCACAACCATACTTCCTAAAAAACTAAAGTACTATTTGTTTCTCTCAACATACTGTTACTTTTATTTTTTAACTCTATACCTTTGTTAGTATTAACAAAAGGACAATGGCATGTTTAAAAATAACTACAATTTCTAGGGTTATTACTACGTGCTAAAAGCCTCTGCAGAAATTACTTCACTTATCTTTACACAATAACCCTATTGTTGAGAGATGATTATTATCCCAACTTTACAGCTGAAGATAGTGGGGTACAGGGGGTTTATATAATATGCCTAGGTCCACCCTGTTGGTAATTGGCAGAACCAAGACTCATAAAAGTCGGTCTGACTCAAATTCCAATGCCTACAGAGGTGAGAGAGGTAAGCGCTTGAGTGGATATGGCCAGCTGCAAGTGACCTTCTGTTCTCACTCAGTGTTGCTGTGCAGAAATAAAAGCTCTGAGTCACAGATCTCATCAATTTCAAGGGAAGCCAGAAATCTGGATTTAAATGTGAATTCTGCATTTTAAAAATGTTGCTCAAATTTTTATTACTTACACATTGTGGTGGCCAAAAAACTATGAGTGTGTGCCATTAAATTAAATTCTGCACCATAATGATCACACCATTCAGTCTTTCTAGGGTAGTAGAGAAGGCAAGAGAAGGAAGGATGGAGAAGAGTTCACAGAGATTTTAGATATATCATATGCAATATTTTTTAAAAGTCTGAAAGAGGCGCCTGGGTGGCTCAGTTGGTTAGGCGACTGCCTTCGGCTCAGGTCATGATCCTGGAGTACCAGGATCGAGTCCCGCATCGGGCTCCTTGCTCAGCGAGGAGTCTGCTTCTCCCTCTGACCCTCCCCACCTCATGCTTTCTGTCTCAAATAAATAAATAAAATCTTTAAAAAAAATAAATAAATAAAAGTCTGAAAGAATTTCAATGCAAGATGTAGTCACATATTATATGTATAGAATATTGTTATTACTTTTATCCATGAATAGTAAGAATTAGCAGTAATGCCCTCATAATTTACTCTCTGCCTCTTTTGGACTGATTTTTTTCTGTTCAATAAATATTCATGGAACATTACCTATTTACTCTGTGCCTTGAACTGGGTGATGTCTAGCATTTGTCTGTTACTAATTTTTTTTGACATTCCATGAACTCTTTTCATTTCTTCCCACTACCTACTTTTGTCAGTCAAGGTCTGTTAGATGGTCTCTCCTGGAGGTTCTCTTTGGAAGTCAGCTGTTTTTGTCCTGGTTTATAGGATGTCTGGGTTCTGTCAGGAGAAATGGTGGAAAACACTGATAAGGTAACCTAAGGTAACCTGGGGTCAAATTATCAAGGGCCACACTAAGGAATTTGGGTATTGAGGAGCCATTTAAGGATTGTAAGCAAAGGAGAAGCATGGTGAGAGCTACACTTCAAGAGGTAACTCTGGTTCACTTTATAAAATGCAGTGAACTATAGACAAGACTGAAGCAGAGGACCCAGTTCTGAGGCTGTGATGGTAATTCACCGGGAGATAATAAAACCCAGCAGAGATAACAGCAAACAGGGTCAAGAGCCTAGAGATATACAAATTTCGAGTGCAATTGACATAGCTGTTGGATAAGAGAAATGAGGGCTATAATCCAACACTACTGTTATGAACTGAATGCTTGTGTCACCTCCGCCCCCCGAATTCATATGTTGAAGCTCAAACCCCCAAAGTGATAGCATTTCGAGCTGGGCTTTTGGCAAGTATTTAGGGTTAGATGAAATCATGAGGGTGGAAACCTCGTCTGATGGGATTAGTGCTCTTCTAAGAAGAGACGCTAGAGAACTTGCTGTGTGTGTGTGTGTGTGTGTGTGTGTGCGTGGGGTGGAAAGGCCAAGTGAGCACACAGTGAGAACGCAGCCATCTGCAAGCCCGAGAAAGAGCTCTCACCAGAACCTGACCATGCTGGTACTCTGATCTTGAACTTTCAGCTTCCAAGACTGTGAGAAAATAAATTTCTATTGGGTAAGCCACCTTGTTTATGGTATTTTGTTATGGCAGCCAGAGAGGATGAATGCAACTACCTTACTTTTTTTTTTTTTTTTTACGTTAACGTTTTCAACTACCTTACTTCATTGCACAAATAGTTCCAACTTTGGTCATTGGTAGCTGACTTCTCTGTGTGTGGTTTTGTTTTGTTTCACTCTGCTTTTTTACATACCCCCAACATTGTGAGGTTTTTAAAAAAAAATTTCCTTATTTTCTGGTATTACAAGATACTCTAGGCTCAGGTTATATATTTCCTGCTCTGGTTATAGAATCAGCTATTTTTCCAGGGAGCTCAGTTTCTTCTTATTAGAGAATGGTATTAGAAGCCAATATCTAGGCATTAGATGTGCTCATTTCTATGGGGGTGTTATTGCTTTGGGCCCTTTCCGCTAACAGAGCAAAGAAACATACGTGTATATACTAACCTGTGTGTGTATGTGTGTGCATATATATGTGCATATGTGTACCTGTATATTTATTTATATATGTGACTATATGTATCTATATTAAGCTAACCACGAGTTCATACTGATGACTCCAATTCCAGTCCATTAGCACAGGCTCATTCTAGTCTTCTTTCCTTGCTTACCTGCAACCTTATACTAGAACAGTGAAAAATCTGTCTCTCACCGTCCATTTATGTAACCGTTTAATTCCGGTATACTTGTGGGGCAGTATCAGAATTATTAACCTGTGCCACCCATGGGAGACAACTTTATCCACTACTGTGCAGTGCTTGGGTGCAGCTCATTTTTCTTTTAGTTTAACAGGCTCATTTCCAAGTTTCTGCACCATTCCACCCATCACCTTTAGTGAAGTTGTTTTACACATTTGTAATATAGTTAGATTTTCTTGTCCTGATCTGCATTTCTTCCTGGGATCTCTGAACCTCCTAAATGATTTTTTAAAAACTTTTCATACATGAAATTTTACTTTTATGCTGTAATGTTCTTTGGGTTTAGACAAATGCATAATTTCATGTATGTACCACTACAATATCATGAAGAATAGTGTTCACCATCCTAAAAACCCCCTGTATTTCCCTTATTCAATCTTAACCCCAGTGCCCCTCTGTCCTGGCAATCACTGATTTTATTATTTTTTTTAATGTGATATAGTCTGGGCTTTTCCAGAATGCCATATAATTGGAATCATACAAATATAAACTTTCTAACTGGATTCTCTTAGTTTGTATATACATTTAATGTTGATCTATATCTTTTTATAGCTCATTTGCTTTTATTGCTGACTACTATTCCATTGTAAGGAGATAACACAGTTTGTTTATCCGTTTCCCATTGAAGGACATATTGGTTGCTCTGAATTTTGGGGAATTTTAAATAAAGCTTCTATAAACATCAGTGTGCAGATTTTTGTGTGGATATAAGTTTTCAAATCAGTTGTATACAAACCTACTAGAATGATTCCTGGGTGATGTCACAAGACTGTGTTTAGTTTTGTAAGAAACTGCCAACTGTCTTCCAAAGTAGCTGTACCAGTTTGCATTCCCACCAGCAATGAATAAGATTTCCTGTTTCTTCATATCTATGCCAGCATTTGGTATTGTCTGATTTCTAAAATTCATTTTTGAATTGTAGCCATTCCCATAGATATGGAAAAGTTAAAAAGTTATTTAACTTTTAAAATAATAGCTTTAATAAACTGAAAAAGAATACATATTTTTAAGGCTGGCAAAATTCTTGCATTTCAGTTAATCATATGTTGGGTTATTTTCCAACTTGCAAGTCATCATCAATACATTTAATTTTTACAGTACTTTAAATTACATCCAAAGGTTGATTAAATACACTTATGTTGGGGACCAGTAGTATAAATAATCCAAAGTGGGGGGGATAATCTTAAATATGAATTGTGTTTGCCTTTTGAATGCATTTTGTGATCTGTTTTATAATAGCAAATTTATTATTGTAATCACAGTATCTTTAAGGGTCATAGCTATATATTGTCAAAACAACTGTGTGGGAAGGGGTTCAGTTTTTTATTATGAGTTTCTTCATCTATACTAATTAGTTTGCATGATTTAATTTACTACTTTCTTAAAGATTTTATCTATTTTTTTGAGAAAGAGTGAGACAGCAAGCAAGCAAGCAAGCAAGCAAGCAAGCAGGGGGAGAAGCAGAGAGAGAAGGACAAGCAGTCTCCATGCTGAGCACTGAGCCTGACACTGGGCTCAATGCCATGACCCTGAGATCATGACCTAAGCTGAAATGAAGAGTCAGACACTTAACCAACTGAGCCATCCAGGCACCCCTAATTTACTACTTTTTTCTTTAACTTTCTGATTTGGCATTTTGTGGCTTCAAGTTCAGGTAAAATTAAAATAGTTTCTTGTACATTATTTCTACATCCCAACAAATGGGAGATGGAGAGATGGTTGCAGAAACTACCTTGGATTAAACAGCTTCCAAAAATACTACAACATGAAAGAAGCAAGAGTTCACTACACTGGATTTCTTATGGAAATACACTAATAAAAAGTTAAAATTGGGGCGCCTGGGTGGCTCAGTTGGTTAAAGCGACTGCCTTCGGCTCAGGTCATGATTCTGGAGTCCAGGGATCGAGTCCCGCATCGGGCTCCCTGCTCGGCAGGGAGCCTGCTTCTCCCTCTGACCCTCCCCCCTCTCATGTGCTCTCTGTCTCTCTCATTCTCTCTGTCTCAAATAAATAAATAAAAATCTTTAAATTAAAAAAAAAAAGTTAAAATTGAACCAAATGCTAAAGGACGTAAATTCCTATTGTGCAAACATATTGGTGACTTTTTAAGAACTATCTCTGTTCATGATAGAAATAATTTTACAAGATACTGTTTTAGTCCTAGTTGATGATAGAAATGTTTTGTCCTCAATAATTTATCATCATCATTAACTATATTCTTAAAATTTAGGATAGTGAAAATTTAAGATTCTTTTGGAATGAATGTTTAAAAGAAAAATAAAATTATTCTTGATGTAATAATTTTCATTGCCCTACAATGCAAACTTCAAAAATAACAATTATTTCATTGTATTTAGCTCTACTCATTTGGAAAAGAGAAAATCAGACATTAAAGTTGGAAATTTCCAGATTGTCTATTAGAAACTGAAATTGACTTTAATGTATTTTATGCTGTTATTTATGATGCATTCTCCCCCCTTCAGCTCAGTCCCTTATCTCTACCTCATCATATTGATGTTTTTTCTGAGGGAGGTATGATCTAAATGATGGTAATTTGTTAATGCTGTGCGTATTGCCAGCATCTATTGCCCTAACTACCAAGTTTTGTTCCACAACATTTAGAAGTGAGGCAAATTATATAAAATACTTATTTTTAAAGTAAATGCTATACATAGAGGGACAATATAAATAGAGTAGAAATCAGTAATTAGGGTGAGAAACAGCTATCAAAATGCTGACTTCTCATCCAAGGTGACCCAGACACTTACTGGATGCTCACAAGGCTCCTGACATTTTTGTCTGCCTACTTCGCCATGACTGTTGTCTTCTGCATATTCCCAAGCCAAAGCCTGAAAACAGCCACAAATAGTATAATCCACACTTCTAATGTAGAAATTCCTCAAGGTTTTTTAAAGGGAGCCAGTTGATAAACGCTTTGTCTGCATTAGAAATTCATGTGAATTTAAAACCACATTTAACACAGTTCTGCAAAGATCCCATGAGTCTATGGAACCAATGATACTTTTACTCTTCATTGGAAGTTTGTTCCTGATTGCACTTTTTCTGTGCAAGGACTGTGGGAAACAATAATCAAATACCAGTAGTTATCTGGTGCTTATCATGCAGGGGAAAAATGTGCGTAGATCAATGTGCTAAGAAAACCTTTCATAACTGATGAGTAAAAAAGGTCATCTTGAAACCTCTCAGCAGTTTTCCTGAGATACCAAACTTGCACTATAGCTTGAGAATGGATTTAAACATCTAAATGTAAGAAATGAAACCATACAGGTACTAGAAGAAAAACATGAGTAAATTGCTCTTTAACATAGCTATAAGGGAAGACTTTCTATGACTCAAAATTCTAGAAAAAACAAAACAAAACAAAACAGATTAATACCTTTGGCTCCACAAAGTTACTTTTTTTTCCCATAGTCCAAAACACCACAAACAAAAAGTAAAGACAAGTGAAAAACTAGGTGAAAATATTCACAACATATACGATGGAGGGCTAGTATTTGTAATTTAAAAATTCATAAATTGAGAGTATACTTTTTACAGTTTTCCCGAAGGCAACATCTTTCTTGTAAAACTATAGTAAAATATTAATACCAGGATATTGACATTGATAAAATCTACAAATCTTATTCAGAGTTCACCAGTTTTTCTTGTACTCATTCATGCCATTATTATTATTGTTTTTTTGATGTGGAACTACAGAAAGATGAAATTTTTGAGTCTCAATCTCCTTATCTATGGAATGGGGAGTAATAACGCACACTTTGCTAGGGTCTTGTAAAAACTAAATGAGCTAATCATGCAGCCTTCTTCCCACAGTGCTTGGCACATAGTGATCATTCAAATATCCCCTGTTCCATTCCATCCTCATGACCCAGTCCTCTGCTCTTTGTCTTAGTCTTAGCCCTGTGCTTAACTTCCCTCATATTTCTCATTTCACCAAACTCTGTCCTATTCCCTATCTCCCTGCAAAAGCTTAAATCTCTACTCCCTACTCTTTGTATGTGGTCCCTAACATGTTCCAATGGTCCCTTCTTGTCTAGAACCCCCAGAGATAAACTAGAATTCAGGGAGGCTATTCTCACTCAAAAGGTAAAAGGAGGGTTGGAGAAGGAAGGCTCTCATTGTGTGAAAATTGTAGCAGAGAAAGATGTGTTTCTTTTATCCCTGTCTTGAAGTTCTATATAATTTTCATGAGAGATGCTGTGATAAATGGAGGTTACATCATATGATACCATACTGTACATTAGAATGATCATTCATCCACATGTGGGTTAAATAGGCTCTTAAAGTATTCTGATATCCATTTATTATATTCATTCTAGCAATCACTGTTACTTTAATACTTACTACATGTTCATTTCATATGGACTTTATAGACACTGTTCTGTAGACACCGCTTATACTTATATAGACACTATTACTGTTATATTGATACTATTATAGAGGCACAAAGTAAACTGAGTGATTCAAGACAGTTTCTCAGGAGAAAGGCAGGTAGGTGGATGATTAGCAATAGCTATAGTAAAGTGAGTAAACTACCCTCATGAAGCTTACATCTTAGTTTTGTTTTGGATAGCTGTTCTGGGATTTAAACAACTGATTAAACTTTCAGAACACAGCCCTACTGTACCCTTTAGAGTACTCTAGCTTTGAATGGAAATGTAATAGGTTTGGGTAATAAAGGAAAAATAACTTGATATATGCTATTCAGGAGAATATAAGAAAAACTAGAAGTCCTCTTCTTTAAAAGAACTAGAAATAGAACAGGGCACAGAAAATTTCTAGGATGATGAAGCCCAAGTAAGCCCTCAAATATAGCATAATGCCAAAAACCAAAGCCGGTTTTCCAGTATCCAAATCGTGACCTAAGAGTCAGGTATGTGTGGGAGTGATGACGGGAGGACATTCTGGGGCATGTAAGAAAGCTACTTAACAGAGTGGTTCATTTGAAAAAAAAAAATGCAGGTACTGGCAATGGATCTTAGTCAAAAGCTACAGAAAGAAGAAAGGGAGAAGACAGGATTCCTGACAGATTCCAGGAAAACTGCAGCAGAGTTGGTGACAGAGGTGCACAAAAGATCACTGCAGTTTTATAAGAGATCCCCCTACCCTAAGAAAATAAAACAGTGAGTAAGAGGGAGTAGCTCAAACTGGGACTGGGAGAATTAGGGTAGATTATCCAGAAGAACAAGGAAGCTAAGGCCAAGATCTATGGAAGGTTTTATGGACCAAATGGGAACATTTAAACCCAGCAACCTCTTCTTAATTTATTCATGCATTTAGAGTTCACGTCTTTATTACACGCACAAACTGTGCTAAACACCGAGGGGGGCATGCATATAAATAAAACATATCGCTATCTTTAATTCTTATATTATTAATGAACTACTTCTTACCTTTGTAACTATGTTGTGATGGTTATCTGAATAAAACCCACCCCATTTTTATTCTAGAAGATAGACGATAGAAAAATAGATAAAATCTCCTATATGCACACAAACACATATATTCCTTTACACTATAGTAAAAAGTAGTTGAGCCCACTATCCGTGTAAGCTATACTACAGTGAACTGAACTAGAACAAAGGGAAGAAGCAATAAAGAAAGGCAGGGACACAGAGTAATCAGTAGAAGGAGAAATAACTTTGACTTTAGCCTTGGGTGGAGCTGAAGGTGAAATATATTCTACTAAGGATATAATAACTTGTAATATTTGTTCTTCAGATACTTCTTTTTTTTTTTTTAAAGATTTTATTTATTTATTTGACAGAGAGATAGAGAGCACAAGTAGGCAGAGAGGCAGGCAGAGGGAGAGGGAGAAGCAGGCTCCCCGTGGAGCAGGGAGCCCGATGCGGGACTCGATCCCAGGACCCTGGGATCATGACCTGAGCCGAAGGCAGCCGCTTAACCGACTGAGCCACCCAGGCGCCCCTGTTCTTCAGATACTTCTGAGAGCAAAATTTTCTGCACTTAATTGGTAAATGCAATTGTTAAGCCACGACAGACAAGCTGAGGTGCTGTCCCATTCTGTGCTCTGGTTTAGTTCGGAAATTATTCAGTTTCTAAAAGCCACAGAGGGGTTTAGCATTTAAAACGTCCTGCAATAGCAGCCTGTTTAGCTGGAATGATATAAATTGGAACAAAAGGCGGCCACTCTTCCTGGCTGCCTTGGTGCTGGCTCATTGGATTCCATGGTTCAGCAACTCATATCCGAACAGTATGAAACTTTATCACAAAGAGTTTTATTCTGCTTTAAACCTGGCCGATGAAAAGTAATTTAGTTCATACGCTGTGGTGATGCAAATCAAAACCCATAACATTTTTATTAATTGCTGAAAGCAGACACGGTTTCAGAAGCACAAAAGTATCAGCACAGAACTATAGAAACACAATACATCTGAAGACTAGGATTGGAAAGATGCCCAGTATTTTGGAAGTAAAGGGTCTGCTTGTACATGATTTTATAAATGTAATTGTGCTGATGCAAAAATCGGTGTAAGTAGTTTAAATTTTTAAAAATTCTTTGGCATAGGGGCACCTGGGTTGCTCAGTCGGTTAAGCGTCTGCCTGCCTTTGGCTCAGGTCATGATCCCAGGGTCCTGGGATCGAGCCCCGCATCGGGCTCCCTGCTCAGCAGGGAGTCTGCTTCTCCCTCTCCCTCTACTGCTCCCCCTGCTTGTGTGCTCGCTCTCTCTCTCCCTCTGTCAAATAAAAAAAAAAAATCTTAAAAAAAAAATTCTTTGGCATAAACTAAAGCTTCTTAATTTGAGTCTTGACATCAAGCACCTTTAACTTACTCTTCCCCACCAGTGAATACTGATTTTATTCCTGTTAGGCCCATGTTTCTACCCGCTGTCATTTTGGACACAGTTTCACTTTTGGTCCCTAAGGTCTCCTCTCATAATAAACAAGCATCTTTCCAAATAGCTAAAGTCTAAGACACCATCTACTCTAGAAAATAAACAGTGCCGGGCGCCTGGGTGGCTCAGTTGGTTAAGCGACTGCCTTCGGCCCAGGTCATGATCCTGGAGTCCCTGGATCGAGTCCCGCATCGGGCTCCCTGCTCGGCAGGGAGTCTGCTTCTCCCTCTGACCCTCCCCCCTCTCATGTGCTCTCTCTCATTCTCTCTCTCTCAAATAAATAAATAAAATCTTTAAAAAAAAAAAAGAAAATAAACAGTGCCTACCTAGCACAGTAGTCAGTGTGTAGGACTCAAATAATCATAATAGAACTGAAACGTCAACCCTGACTTTTACTGCGCCAAAGAAGGGAAATGGATAAAAATAAAAATCTTTGCCAGTGCAGCAGTAAGTCAGAGATCATTATATATGTCACACACACACACACACACGCACACACGCACACACACACACACACACCCCTCGAAGGATAATAAAAATGCTTATAGTTTTCCATTACTTCAGCGATGATAATAATAACATCCAGCAACACACTCTAACGTTTTACTACGTGGTTCAAGGACTTAGTTATTTTTGTAAAAATTACACATCTAGAGGTGAAAAATGTTAGTTGTTTCTATGTAATCTCTGTTTATACAGATAAAAAGTGAGATTTTCACAGCAAGTATTCTACTCTACACAGTATTGTAGGATTGGCCCGGTGTTTTCTTTCTTACTTTGAGATACTTTGATATCACATCCATCCAATACAGCAAGTTGTATGCCAAAAGTCTCCAAAAGAATTGTCTGAGGAACTTGTTAAAATATTGCTCCTGCCCAACCCTCAGAGATTTGATTCAGGAATCTGAATGTTTGCAATATGTTTATGAAGCGATTCTAATGAATGGCATTTGCAAACCACACTTTGGAAAACTGTCTAAAATTTTAGGTCTAAAAATGAGCTGGTGCTTCACACCCATTAACCCATCAGGATGGCTACTATCAAAAAGACAGAAAATAACAAGTGTTGATAAGGATGTGGATAAATTGGAACCCTTCTGCACTGTTGGTAGGAATGTAAAATGGCGCAGCCGCTGCGGCAAACAGTTTGGCAGCTCCTTAAAAATGAAAAATAGAATTACCATGTGATCCAGCAATTCCACTTTCGGGTATATATTAAAAATAACTGAAAGCAGAGTCTTGAAGAGATATCTATACCCCATGTTCATAGCAGCATTATTCACAATAGTCAAAAGGAGGAAGAAACCCCAGTGTCTACCAACAACGAAATAGATGAGCAAAATGTGGTATATACATACAATGGAATGTTATTCAGTTTTTAAAAATTTTTTTAAATTTTTTAAGATTTTGTTTTTATTTATTTGACAGAAAGAGAGCACAAGCAGGGAGAGCAGCAGGCAAAGGGAGAGGGAGAAGCAGGCTCCCCGCTGACCATAGAGCCCTACATGGGGCTCGATCCCAGGACCCTGGGATCATGACCTGAGCCGAAGGCAGTTGCTTAACCGACTGAGCCATCCAGGTGCCCTGTTATTCAGTTTTCAAATAAACTCTGACATATGTTACAACTTGGATGAACTTTGAGGACATGATGCTAAGTAAAACAAGCTACGCAAATGGACAAACACTATATGATTCCACTTAGATGAGGTATTTGGAGTAGACAAATTCATAGAGACAGAAAATAAAGTGGTGGTTGCCAGGGGCTGGTTGGGGGGGGAAATGGGGAGTTGTTTACTGGGTATAGAGTCTCAGTTTTAAAGGTGAAAAGAGTTCTGGAGATTGGTTGCACAACGATGGGAATGTATTTAACACTACTGAACTGTATGCTTAAAAGTCGTTAAGATGGAAAATTTTATCTTATATTTTCTGTGAAGGAAAGCAGGGGATGAGCAGTAGTTTGAAAGGAAGAGTCTTGAAGAAGACTGTAAACTTAAGGAAAGGATTCAGTGAAGAGAGAAATGTTAATAATGCAAGGGAATTAACCATAATATAGTATGTGTGAAATACATCTATAATTCATAAGTAAAACTTGGCACCTAATAGGTTTTCAATATCCTTAATCTTTCCATGTACACTCTGCATCAGAGTGTGAATTAGGTGAAATGTCTGAGGGACTCTAACTTTCGTATTTCTAATACATAAGTGAAAGTGGGTAGGTATCATGGTTAAAAGTCCTTCCTACCTCTCTGACTGGAACTATGCTAGCATCGAAATGATCAGTTTCAGGGGCGCCTGGGTGGCTCAGTTGTTAAGCATCTGCCTGTCTGCCTTCGGCTCAGGTCATGATTCCAGGGTCTGGGGATCAAGCCCTGCATCGGGCTCCCTGCTTAGCGGGAAGCCTGCTTCTCCCTCTTCCACTCCCCCTGCTTGTGTTCCGTCTCTCGCTGTGTCTCTGTCAAATAAATAAAATCTTTAAAAAAATGATCAGTTTCAGAAATGCCAAATGTAGAAGGAGATTCACTTCATTGTTCTTGCACTCACACTCCTATTCATAAAATGAGTTAATGATATAGAGTCTATGGACAAAATGGTGGTATTTCAAAACATAATAATGTTGGCAACCCCACTAACTATACTGCTCAGGATAAAGAACACATGTTCCAATACCGGGACCTAGATTTAATTATGTCTCCATAGGAGTTTAGAAATATTCTCAGATTGAAGCGTGTTGGTCCTGTCATTCTTTTCTCCAAATGGAACAACATTGCTCCCATGCTTCTTTGGGCTTTGGGGAGCTGAGGTCACTGGTTGCTGAGGTGTTCCTCTCCCTGTATAGTGTAGGACTACAACACCCACTTTACAATCTGAATGTCCAACCTCCTAGGTTTGTGGAAAAGATCTAAAGAGGGCTCTCCATACCTAGAGCACCCTTGGAATACCGTGAAGGAGATGCTATTTTAAGTGTGACACATATTTCACTAAAATTTTCAAAATATGCTTGACAAAGGGCTGAGGAGTATTTGAAAGGTAGCAATTCAGATATTTCCAGATTCCCAAAAGCCCATTTTTGCACGTATTTAAATCATTTAAATAATACATATATCTTTTGCCTATTGTAATTTGCTCCATTTAATTTGCCATAGCTTACAATTAACTGATCTACCCTCCTATATTTAATGAAAAATAAAAAAGGAAAACAAACTAACTTGTCAATTGTTGGTTGAGGTGAGATGTCCCCAATGAGTCCAGTGAATCATAAAGAAGACTAAAATGTCCTGACAGCTACACTGGTCTTTGCAAAAAGTCTAAACTCTCCTCCCATCTATTACTATAGAAGAATCTGACATATGGTCCTTGTGCTGCTTAATTACACATTTCTTTTCCACTCCAGTTAACATATTTCACTTATTTGTCATTTCTAATATTTTAGCTAAAATTATGCCACTTTCTTCCTTTCAGTTTGACTGATAGCATGAATCTTGATTGCTCGGGAAAAAAAATGATTCAGTCCTCTAAAGAAAGAATGAGGATCTAATCAACAAAAAATCCTGAAAGAACCTGACATTCTCTTTAGGGGATGATTGGCTGCCCATAAATGAGCGCCTGTGTGGGAAACTTCCTTAAGTCCATGTTATTTGATTAACTTGTAAAGGCTAAGATCAACTGACAAATTCAATTATACATTCAAATTATATTTCTAAATTGGCTTAATTTTTTAAAGTGATGAATGAACCATAGGGGAAAAATTCCATTACAATATGAACGAGCAGAAATAAGTCCCATCATTAATACTATGCTTGTGCACACAAATTTCCCTATTTCTCTTGATTAGCAGGATAGGTTTAATGAAAAGAAACATCTACTTTATAGGTCAACTATGGTGTTTACTTTCTAGGAAGAGAAAGCTTTTAGAGTATAAAAAAACCCAGTGATGATGATGCCCTTGGAAAAGTAGTAAGAATCCTCATGGGCTGATCTTATCCTACTAAAGAAGACCATAAATAAAGAAAACTATTATTTACAGATTGTCTTTAAAGGTATAGGATTTGCTAATCACTGCCTAGTAAGTTTTTTTTTTTTTTTTTGCAAAAGACATTTCTGAGTTAGATTCCAATACAGTCACATAGTGATAAGTAACATGTTGCTAAACATTTGCTCCCTCTGGAGACTTAATGTACCATAGTCAGAAAAAAAAAAAAAAGAGAGAGAAATGCTCTCTATAAATTCTATTAAAGTCTGAACCACTGTCAGCACTAGAATATAGTAAATCCCAGTTTTATGGAATGGTTTGAGATGAAGACTGTTACATAAAAATTAATTTTTACACAAAATGGAAATTATCAATTTATGCTAAGAATGCTGTTGAAAAAAATAGTCTATTTGACTAATAAGAGATGACAAAGCATATCACCATTTCTCCTTTTTCCTTCTATATTGATAAATTAGCATACAAAACACTCAATAAAATTACATTAAACTTGTATGTATTATTTAAATCTTCTTTACTAGTCGGTCACTTCCATTTGTCAAAAGTGACGTGTTAAATTGAATTTTCACTTTATTAACAAATTATGGATTTTATTTTATTGTTTATTAACAAGTTATGGATTATAGCTTATTATTTCTTATTCCTCAGATTTTACCTGCAAAGTTTAGATCATTTAAATTGACTCAGAAAGAGAGCATTTGCCAACCAGCCATCTTGTAAAATAGCTGTGAAGACAGACACGAGATGTAATGTTTGAAAGTTTTTTGAGTTTCCTGCATAAGCATCACTTTTGAGCATTTACATTCTTCCAAGATAGCTTGCAGAGGAAACAGAAGTTCAGAGAAGCTAAAATACATGTACAAAACCACACAGCCAAGTCTGGTGAGGCTGGGGTTTGAGTGCTCAACTGTGTAGTTGCAAAGCTTGCGGATTTCCTCATAGTACTTGAAATATTAAAAGACAATGAACAAAGAGTTGTACACAAATGTTCATAGCTGTATCACTCATTGCAGCCAAAAAGTGAGAACATCCAAATGTCCATCCACTAATGAATGGATAAACAAAATGTGGCATATTCATGCAATGGAATATATTTGGCAAGAAAAATGAGTGATGCATGCTACAGTGTGGACAAATCTTGAAAACATTGTGCTAAGTGAAAGGAGTCAGTCACAAAAGATCACATATTATATGATTGTGCTTATATGAAATGTCTAGAATAGGCAAATCTACAGAAAGTGGATTTATGGTTTCCAGGACCTGGGGGAGACAGAGACGGGGAGTGACTGCTAGTGGGCACAGGGCTTCCTTTTGAACTGAAATGTTTTAAGCATAGGTTGGGTGATGGTTGCTCAACTGTGATTATACTCAAAATCACTAATTTGTACCCTTTAAATGGATGACTTCTGTGGTCTGTAAATTATATTGTAATAAGATGTTAAAAAGGGACAATTCAGTTATTACATGTCACAATGATCCCAGGCTTGATCTAGGATTCTTTCTAAATCTGCCTACAGAGTGATAGGTGGGGATGGGGGGCGGGTGGCAGGGGTAGGGCTCATGGCAAGAGAAGGTGATCAGAGTTCAAGATTGAGCCTCTGAGCCTCTGACTCTGGCGACTCTGGCGGCATGGGGAAGGGAGAGAAGGAGGCATGAAGAATGCAGGGCAGAAGGACATTGGGCAAGTAGGTGGTGGAGCGGCCCTCTCCCCTTTCATTCCCCATCCCACCTCCTTCTCTCCTAGAGGTGGGTGAGCATCCGTGTTATTTCCCCTCCCCCAAACCATGTTGTGCCCTGTTCTGGGTGTGGAGGGAGACTCTACAGCTGATCCTCATTTTTAGCAGCTACAAACTGAGGAAAGTAGCAAATGGGATCTGGGTTGGAGAAGAGAGAACAGAAAATGTCCTCTAGAGGGCTCTAGGGTTGGAGACATAGAGTGTAATGGAATGAAACCCACTTTCTCACGGCACTTGCAGAAGTGGATGGCATTAGTGGGGTTAAATTGCCTAATGCCTTCTGTAGCCTGGGTGCTCAGTGCTCTGAACCATTCTGTCTTCTCAGGGTTCCTGCAACGGCTCCTCTGACATGAAGAAATGCTGCCTGCCACTGCCGGGCTCTGGCTCTCCCAGTTTAAATGAGGAGCCTCCCATTCCTCAGTCAGGCATACCTGCTTCCTGCTTCGAAGACTCCATTTCTTGGAAATAGCCTGTCAGGTTCCATCTGCTTCATGAAGCTGCCAGTCCCCCGAGAGTAGGACCTCCACTCTGATCTCCTGTCAGATGCTGGGAACTCAGAAGGGAATAATCCTTCCAATCTGCCAGAAATTGCTTTTGTGATAGCAAGGCCTGCCTGAGGGAACCACAATATACTATACTCAGATAAAAATTAGATTTGTAAGTACGCCACTTTCTTCTCTGGGCGGCTTGCAAAACTTCTCGCTTTCATTTGTAGGGAGGGCTCTAAGGGCTTTGAATTTATAGCCATGAATAGGCAGGATTCTGCCTAACACAAATATTGTTTTCCTGTATGAGGCAGGTGTGGAGAAAGACCGAGAATAGACAAAAGGCTTTTCACCAGTGAAAAATGAAAGTTAAACGTCAGCTGCAAGCATGACGTGGACTATAGCAGGTGCAATTAATTGCCATTTCATTTATTGGAACCTTGAAAACAATTAGCAAGTGTCCTAGTTGATATGACGGATTCATTAATCATTTAATATATTCCTGCAAATTGATTTATCAATCAAAGAGTTACCTCTGGTTGAGTAACTCCCGACTGTGCTTATGGCTATATTCAGAACTATGGTCTGTTTTTTAAAGGAAACCAAGAGGCTTTAGCTTAATTTACATATCTCAGTTTCAGTAGTTATATAGATTGCATCTCAATCTCTTGAAGTCAGAATCACTATAGTAATAAAAGGGGTTCATAAAGCAGACATTTAAAAGAGCTGGAAACAACATGCCAGGGTCAGGTATACACTCTCTGGGAAAAAAATTACATTGACAGAAAGGACATATTCAGGAGAATGTCTTGGGGATAATGCATCTGGGCCTCAGGAACAGCTAGACCTTGTCCAAGCCTATTTTAAAGTTGCTAGATGAGCAAATGGTGAGGTTTCTCGGAGAGATGTACTACTCGAGGTCACTTACACATCCTCCTTATGGCATCTCTGGCAGGTGACCAGACAACATCTTGAATCTTTATATTAATGGAAAGCTCACTTCCCTTATATTTCAGAATGGCTTTGTTTATCAGAGTTATTTCTTATTCAGAGTAAAATTTTGCCTCCTACCTCTAGAACTACACAGAATAAACCTTATATCTCTCCTAGGTGAAAGTCTTTCTAATTTTCAAGAATAGCCATCCTAATAGCCTGAGTCTACTCAGCTCAAGGATATGATTCTTGATGCACAGTGGCTCTAAAATCTCTTCCCCATCACCATTTTTAGATGCATTTCCATTTCCTAAAGTTACGCTTGACAAATGATGTCCAGAAGTGACCACACTACTCCCAATGTGGAGAGGTGAGCTGTAACCACCACCATTGTTGGAAATTCCAAGATCTTTTAATTCAACTCAAGCCTATTTTGTCTTTCTTTGAAACCTTAAGCACATTGTTGACTCGTATTGGGCTGGCTGTCAAGTAAAAGTCTCTGAGGCTTTTTCTTGTGATCTCTGTTAAACCATATACTCCCTACCTCATATTTTATTTGAGGCTATTCTTACAGGCTTTCTAAGGAAAAACCAAACTTAATGTCAGTTTATTATCGTGATTAAGAGAAAGTATTTTCTGGATTTGAAAGTTTGCCCCTGTACTTAATAGCTATGACCAGATACAAGGAATTTAATCTACCTGAACCCCAGTTTCCTTATCTGTGTAAAAGGGATCATAATATCATGGGATTGATGTAAGTATTAAATAAGCTTCATACACTGTTTCAACAGGAAGCACTCCATAATGTATTGCTTTTATTTTATATGTTCACTGTGCCATACATCACATTAGTTTTTTCTCTTTCCATCTCTACCATTTCTTTTTTTTTTTTAAAGATTTTATTTATTTATTTGACAGAGAGAGACACAGCGAGAGAGGGAACACAAGCAGGGGGAGAGGGAGAAGCAGGCTTCCCGCAGAGCAGGGAGCCCGATGCGGGGCTCGATCCCAGGACCCTGGGATCATGACCTGAGCCGAAGGCAGACGCTTAACGACTGAGCCACCCAGGCTCCCCTCTACCATTTCTTTATATAAAACAGAGATAAAAATGTTGAATATAACTAGATGAAAACAAAACCAACCCCCCCCAAAACATCACAATTTAAGACCTGTCTTTTTTTCACTCCCTACCATGAAACCTGATTTCTCTTCCTGTACAGTTAGATGCAATGCTATTCTCTTTAAGAAGCAGAGCTTCTTAAAATAAAGCCAGGTATATATTAAAAAAAAGAAAAATCCCTTTAATAATTTCAGTCATTTTATTAATTTAATTGAAGTTAATTTAATTGTTTCAGCTAGAGATGCATTATGCCCAGATAAAGCACTAGGGGCAAATGAAGATCTGGTATCATGTTGTTGTCATCACCACACCTTGCCTTGATGCTCTGCGACCATTTATTTATACTGATGCTTTTCTACCTGCTTCCCCTAGCCGTTATTCTGCATCCAGCTCCTTGATTCTGAATTCCTTTGAACTTGTCAGTTTATTCATTTTGTTCCGTAGAATTTTCAGCTTTTCTGATACTTCCGCCTGGACTTCTTGCCATTCACTCGTTTTTCTTAGAACGTCCATGGAACAAAGAAAACTGTCTCAGCTGCCATAGAATCAGGCTTCAGTCAGGATGGAAAGTTGCTCCTTGTCACATAAAAAATATAATAACAGTAGTTAAGAGCTTAAGGCTTTGAATCAGACAGCCTTGGATTTGAATTAGAACTTCCCCACTTATTAGGGACGGCCTTGGCTAAGGACCTTCCTAAGCCTTATTTGTTCAGCTGTAATATAAGGGGTAATAATTTTATCTGGATCTTATAGGCTGGTTGTGATGATGAAGTGAAATAAAGCATTGTACCATGTTTAGATAATTCTTATGCAGAATTATCATTATTATTAGCTATTATTCAATTCAACTCAAACATATTGATGTTCCAGTAGGTAGTAGGTATTGGACCACACCAATGCACAAAACAAAAATAGTTCCTGCCCTCAGGAGCCTATGGATCAATAACCCTATCATCATGATCATGATCATTGTTGTCATGGTAATTAATGCCTTGTCTCGGTTGTCATTGTCATCACTCTCTCTAAAGACTCAATGGCCATCAATAGTATATGTAGGGAAATCTGGGGGTCCCTTAATTTAGTGAATCTATATTCTCTCCAAGCTTTCCTCCCCTACTTCAGTTATTAATGGTATTTTTTGACTTATTTCTATTTTTTAAAAATACATAATATATGCTTAATTATTTCCATGAACTCTTTTCTAGCCCTTACTATTTTGAGCCTTAGTGATCACCATCTCCATTAGGTGTTCAAAATGCTGAGTTTAATAGTACTTGTTATGTTTTTACTCTTACTAGAAAGAGCTTGTCTTTTTTCCCTTCAGCAATCTTTTTATAGCTTTTGAAAATAATTTGCCTGTTTCTAGTCTTCCAATGCCTATATCTTTATATTCCCCAAATATGACAGATAGAATCTCAGCACTCTTATTTACAAACTTTTTCAATACTGGGATGCAATTTTTTATTAAGCAAGACATTTGAATCCATATAGTGTTGCTAAGTACTTATCTTTTCTCCACTTAAGGTTCAATTCTCTCTTACCAATGTTCTCTCTCCTCGCACCAATCCATGACAAAGAAAAGAACAAGAAAGCATTTGGGAAATTCTCTATTTTTCATGTCATCTGATAGCATTTTGTCAACTATCTTAATAACAGATTCTGTCTTATTTGTATCTTGATTTGAATATAATAAAAATCATTTTTATTATTCTATTTATTTTTCAAATGCCTTAGCTTTCTCTACTTAATAATAGTTGAAGGACTTCCTGTCTTTTCTATGTATTCCTTTTCAGTGAGAGCTCTTAGAGAACCCTCTCCATCCAGATTCACTTAGCTACTTAGTTAACTCTCCCTAGTATTATTTATCAAGCTTATCTTTGTATGATCAGTATTTTGTTCTGGGGAGCATTTAGTTTATTTCTGAGCAATATTTTTTCTCTAAGAGCTTTTGGCTGTTGACTTATATTTATCTGTTAGCAGAAACTTTTTAACCAGCAGAGGACACATTTGTGACTAAATCAAGTGTTTTTTCCATGGCTACTATAAACATTAAGAGAACATTATCACATCCACAGAGAATTTTCTTGCTTCCATTTTACTGTTAATTGATTCTTCTTGGGTGGTCAGAATTAGGTGCAAATAACTCCCTATTGCCTCTTTTTCTTCCCTTCCTCCTTTTCATCAGGAAGGTAAGTAGAGAATTTATTGGGTTCTATCAGGATAGAAATCATAGTAGCTGTCCAGATAATGGAAGTCTGATGGAGTGAAGATATTTGGTTTCATAACTGGTTTTAGGAGACTCTAACCATCTAATCAGAAGGTTTCAGGATACTTTCATCATGGGGTCACTACTCTCTTTCTCTCTCTCACTCTCACTCTTGTTCTTGCTCTTGCCATTTGTTCCCAGTAAAATTCTGTACATTATTCTCCCACAGTAGGATTATGGTTTTCCCTTATAGTCATATATTTGTGACATACACTCTTACTTTTCTCTATTAAGGTTTTTTTTTGGGGGGAATAAGCCTTCCATTGTCATTGTCATTGTGCTTCCAAGCACATTCCAAAGTCAATAGCCATAAGCCATTCTGGTCAGTCTTGGATATATATGTTTTGGATTATATTTGTAGCCCTGTATTTGAATGTCAGTTTACATTGTTTATTTAATTTCTGTGAATTAGGGTATACATATTGTAGTCAGGACATTTGTGACCAATATGCTTTATTTATTCTTTCTATAGTCTTCTCTGATTTTTTAAAAAGACATTTTTCTAATAAGTTCCTAACCACAGTGTCTGCCATATAGAGTTGTTTCAATACATGTTTGAATAAATATATTAATTTTTATGCTTCAATCTCTGACACATTTCTCATCGGTTTTATTTCAAGGAGGGCGTGCAATTTTTCTTTCAAATTCTCTTTGACGCTTAAGTGAGCCTCTCCTCACGATATTCCTTTTGTCATTATAAATGCCCTGTGGGCCACTGTTATGATCTATATCAGTATTTTCCAGAAACTCCCATTTTAGTATATGTAGCCCTGGCTCAGAAAAACACTGTTCTCTAGCACCATATACATAATTAATTCTTTATCTCTCCCTTTTTATTTAGTTTTGTTATTGTTGTTGTGTTTTGTAGAGAGACACTACTTTCAAATGGTAGAGATAAAAATTGTACATTTGTGCTCCAAAGCCTATTTCCTATATGACATTACATTTACTAAACACATATCCTAATCCAGCATATTCCAGATTTACCCACAAACTAGCATAAGCAAACATTTGTTAGTGAATTTTATATTTCTTGGCAGGTTCTCAGTTATGTTTCACATTTATATTCTGGCAGGATAGCTTATTTCCTACCAGACAGGTCAGAGCTAGTGCAGGGTCAATTCCTTACTCCCCAGCTAAAGGTACTAGCCCTCACGACTAGACGTGTGCTCCTGGAGCTAAGAGCTATTTTCTAAACACTTGTCAGAGCTGCCAGTTTTTAGGTTGTACAATCTTCTAGTTTTTATTTCCCCCTCTTGTTTATAGAACCACAGATCAAGGTACGGCTGAATGTATGAATTAATGTAGTTATTAAAGCACAAGAAAGGGGCACCTGGGTGGCTCAGTCCTTAAGCGTCTGCCTTTGGCTCGGGTCATGATCCCAGGGTCCTGGGATCAAGCCCTGCATCAGGCTCCCTGCTCAGCGGGAAGCCTGCTTCTCCCTCTCCCCCTCCCCCTGCTTGTGTTCTTGCTCTCACTGTCTCTCTGTCAAATAAATGAATAAAACCTTAAAAAAAAAAAAAGCACAAAAAAATTAAAGAAATGTGTGAGTTGAATAATGCACCAAAATAGAATTTTCTGCTCTCTGAAGTCATCAGAGGCAAACAACTTCCAAAGTTGCCCAATTAAGGAGAGGGCGGTAAGGAGTAATCAGTGCTCATAGTTCAAAGATTATGCTGAATTTTTGAGGTCTGGAAGAAATTTTCCCATGCAGTAATTTTTTCTTCTTCTTTCTTTTTCAGTCATTCTTACTTTGGAGAGTATGTTATATCTACCTTTGAAGATTCCCACAGTAAACCTGTCAGAGACGGTCTTGAAGGATCATTGGTTTGTTCCAGATCATAGTTTTTGTCTTTTGGTGACAATACATTTGTGAAAGGTTTATGACTTTCTTGACAGACACAGTACTGGCTGAATCCAATATTAAATATACCCAGTAGAATGATGGAAACAAGTAGTAATGCCCTTTTCCTCCATGCAACATTTACTCTATTCGGCACATGAGCTCAAGATGACTGCTAAGCCCACAGAACTTATTTTTAATTCGTTTTTAAATAAAAATGTTATCATGTGAGTAAAGCAGTGAGCCATATTTAACTTATGAAACCATACATTTAAGGAATATATTCAATTTGGAAAATTTCCCACATAGCATTGAAATAATCTCACTGTATGTTCAATGCCATGTTTGCATTTTTAATGACTTAAGAGACTCTGACTGTTTTGGGGGCACGGAGATATAATGACCAATGTGAAGGCATTTGTGCTATAATTTTAGCTTTTGAAATTTTACATTCTGCTGCTTCCGGAAAGCTAATAAGCGTTGCCTATTTAATAGGAAAAGGACAGTACTAGCATCAAGGCAAGCAGACCGGGAGTGTGATGAATATGGAAGTTGGAGAGAAGCATCATGAGCCTATTTCTTTCTCCCCCCCTTCCACGTTGTTTTGGCTACAGATTGCCTTTTCCTGACACTTTCCTTAAACTCTGTAATGTATCTAAAGAAGCCCCATTGTGAAAGAAAATGAAAATAATGTTGGCAAGAATTTGCTGGCTGCTTATGTTAGCCAGATATGAAATTCATGAAGACAATTCACAAACCTTACTAATCATTCAAATAGACATGAACGGTCTTTGTTATTTGTCCTTGTACATTTAAGTGCAAATATGTCATACTCCAAAAAGATGAACTTTAATTCGATGATTTATAAGGTGGAGATTTTCATGAAATTCAAAATATGATATACTTATCCATACAGAAAATAAATATTCAATATTCAGAAAGGATTCTAAAGCAGTTCAGAATGCTTTGCGCATCTGATTTTGATATCTTATGCCATTTTCACCATGTATATTCGGTATGTAGGCAAATATGGATGTTTAGCCGTACTTGCATTTATTTATATCTATCAGCTAAGTGTAACCCAATTTTAAACTGTTCTTTAAGGAGGAATATTTTAAACATATAAATAGTTCAAACTGTAGCTATGTCCAAGGTCTCTGAATCTCCATTAGTGTTCTGTGCGGGCTCATTCTAGTTCCGGAGGTCAGCACAAATCCCTCGCCCAATCTGGGATAAAAGAACAGAGCTAATCCCATTCCCAAACATCCTAAAACTCTGCAATGTCTTTATTAAGATATATTCTACTGGGCTATCCAATAATCCTCATAAACATAAAAACGAAATGATTGGTTCTCATGGCAGAACTGATGATGGCCAAAACCAATTTCAAAAGTTTCTAGATTCTGGTTTCTTAACGTGAAAAATACAAAAATTTAAACTTTGGTAATGACACAAAGAAGAGCAACACAGATAAATGTATGTTACTGCTAATTAGGAAAATAAAATTTTATTTACATTTATTATCATGTTTCTTTTTCTCCTGAGAGACTATTATGTTACAGGTAATAAATCCCAGTTCACTTATTATATCTACTTACTTCCGTTCTTTCTTTAGTTAGTTGTTTTCAGTTTATTTTTTTATTATACTATGTCACATTGTTTAATTTTATAAAGCTATCTTTTTTTATTTATCAGAGAGAGAGCGAGCACACAAGCAGGGGAAGCAGCAGAGGGACAAGCAGGTTCCCTGCTAAGCAAGGAGCCCAATGCAGGACTCGATCCCAGGACCCTGGGATCTTGACCTGAGCCGAAGGCAGATGCTTAACCGACTGGGCCACCCAAGCATCCCGTAAAGCTTTCTTTTTTTAAAGATTTTATTTATTTCTCTGAGAGAGAGAGAGAGAGAAAAAACACAAGCCGGGGGAGGGGCAGAGGGAGGAAGCAGGCTCCCCACGAAGCAGGGAGCCCAGTGTGGCTGGATCCCAGGACCCCAGGATCATGACCTGAGCCAAAGGAAGATGCTTAATGGACTGAGCCACCCAGGCATCCCTATAAAGCTATCTTATATTTTTTAGTAGCCAAGAACAAATCATAAATAAATAGATACATAACTAATCTCCTGACTATTTTTCTACAATACGTATAAAGCTCGTATGGACAGATGTTTGAGGTGAGAGGTTCAAAGAAAGAAAGTCATGGTCAATGAATTGTCCTTAAGGAAGACTGCATAAGATCACACAGTTTAATATCTTTTCTTATAGTTTTAATATTCCATAAGAGCTCATTGAACAATGGGAAAAAAGAACCCATAAAACATTATAAAAGAGAAATGAAAACCCAAACTTGTGGCCCAGTTTTTCATACATATGCAGCCCAGTTTGTGGATGTCTATATCTTTAGTTTTGTCAATCATGGTTTTCTTTCCTATGCTAAAAATTCTAGATGACAGTACTCTACAAGTAAATAAAATAATTTACAATAAGCTTAGATTTGAAGGCTTTATAGGACTTTGTCTCCACAGGTTCAAAATTCTAAAGCATTACTTTAAAATGTTCTCGTTTCAGTATTTATATATGAGGAAAGAGATGATTTCCATAGGAAGAGCCTGACCTAGCATACTCCTTTTTCTTGGAATCCAAGAAAATCACCCTAATATTCTGTTGTCCAAGGTTAGAAAATGAGCTTCTGTGATAAGACACCCAGTTATTTTAAGGTGCATTTTTCTGTCGTAGTTTAGTTTTTGTCAGATGTTTTATGTTTCGCTTGTTCTACATGCCTGTAAGCCAGACTCTAGGTATGTCACTGAGCTGATTTGTAATTGTTTTCGGGGTCACACTTCCACATCTTTGGCCATTGGTGGCTTCTGTCATTTACTTTAATTATTAGTTCTTCTCCGAAGAAGCCTGGAAAAAATAAAATTATGCTATCCATTTGCAAACTGAGGCCCATGTCAGTTACCTGACATTCGCAAGGGGCTGGACAGCGTTTGGGACAATGTCCTCCACCTTGTGACTATAATTTAATTTCTCAGTTGTGATGAACTTCTTGCTTTTGGCAGAGAGTTACTGACGTAACTCAATACCTTGAGTTTTTATTAATGAGATTCCAAGTGAACAAAAGTAATACTAATCAGTTCAGAGGGAAACATTTTTAAATGTTCTTTCCCACATCTTGATGAGATCCTATTCAAGTATTTAATGCATGGGTTATTTTCCCTTGTGACTTCCATGATTTTGCCTGATTTTTCATCTAATTCCTGTAATGTTCATCTGTAGAACAATGATTAGAGTCACTCAAAGAGTGAAACAAGGTTATTCTGAATATTAGTAATGAGGTGTGTTGGAAGTCATCAAAATGTGAAATTAAAAATATATCAATGAATCATCTTTATAAACACATTTCTTTTAGTATTTGCTACAAGCAAAGAATTCTGCTAGATTCTAAATCTTACTTAACTAGCACAGTGCAAGAAAAAGAAGAGAAAACTTAATTTCCCTCTCTATATAAGATATAATACCAATAAAACTGTACTTCAATGACACTGTTTATCTTTATTATTATTTTTTTGCAGCACTTTTGGTTCTAAGAATAAGATTTGCATATTAAGTTGAGTTCTCTTTCCAGCATTGTGAAGTTCAAGATAAAAATACTATGCTTTGGTCTGAGAGCTGTCTTAATTTTTTAAAATATCATCATCTTTTAATCACTTGTGTAAATTTTATACGCCACTGGAATTGACCCAGTATTGACTAGAGAGTCCACATGCCATAACCAGTCCTCACAGGGAGAGGAGATGGAATATTGGTGAAAGGGCACAGAAGAAGTATACTGGGACTCAGCATGTGGAAAGCTGTTGCTTAAAAGAAAGAAATTCCACAACTATAAATTATGAAGAATATCAACAAAATGAATACTTACATATCTACTCAAGCCTGAAAAATCAGTGAATGTCTCTTTTCCCCTATCTGCAAGAGTAGGTAGAGGTTGAAAATATATTAATTTTGAAGTATTGAAAAAAAATCAGTTACAAATAGCAAAGAGGATAAAGAGATCAGGACATAATGCAGCATACTCCAGGTTCTGGAGGACAATATTAATATCCAACATTTATTGAGGGCTCAAGATATGCCAGGCACTGTTCTAAATATTTGCCTAGGGTGACTAACTCATATAATCCTCCCCCAAACCTTACAGAGCAGATACTATATAACTGTTAGGCTACAGCAGATTTTATTTTGCAAATATGATTGCAATGACCTTTCTTATCCCATAGTGCTCTTCTACAATGAGATCTTTCCACTCCCTCCATCATGATGTGGAATCTTAATTCTTCACCCCATGAATCTGGGACTACGAAGTTTAGGTCATAAAAGCCTTGGAGCTTCCTCTTGGGTCTCTAGGAAGGCATTATTCCAGGATCCTTGCCCCCTCCCAACTAAGCTACCATACTATGGTACAAGGAAAGGCTGGGAGTAGGCATTCTGATTTATCTCCCAGGGGAGCCCCAAGTGGCTGCTAGCGTCAACTGCCTCCTATGTGGAAGAGCCATCTTGGATGCCCAGTCCAGAGACAACAGCCTCCAGCCCAACCATCACCTGGCTGAGCTCCGTAAGTCGGAACCACCTCGTTGAGCCCAGGCAACTCACAGCACCCTGAGAGAGAATTAATAAATTGCTGCTTTAAGCTACCAAGCTTTGGAATAGATCTACAACTATAATTTACTAGACTGCATTCCCATTTTAGAGATAGAGATGCTGAAGCACCAAAAGGTTAAAAATTTGCCCAAGATCATACAGTTAATAAGTATGGAGTTATTAGGGCTGCGATATAGGTAAGTTAACTCCCAGCCTTTAACCTACTGGAAAGCATTCTGTGTTGTTACTGGTGGTGACAGAACTGTGGCCTGCATGGATGACTCTGATGACCTTCTGTGGTAATTTTCCTGTTTCTAAATAACTTCCCTTCCTTTTTTCTATCGACAATGACTTTTTTTTTTTTTTTTTTTTTTTTTTTTTTTTTGCTGCTGCTGCTGAAACATTGGAGTTGGACAGGGAAATTAAAATGGCAAATCTGATACAGCTTGGAAAAATACAGTACATAAATTATGGTCACATTAAGAAGATTATAGCATAGGAATGACAGTCAAAAGTAGTGAGAAAAGGACCTCTTTTCTAGAGTGCAAAGCAATTATCTTGCACGATTGTGAGTTGGCTGTAAATCTAAAATACACTGCCTGCCCACTTCTTACACAGATCTGGTGTTGCTATGTCATTGTTATGTTACTTAATGATAGCAATTACTTAAAACTTAAGCACAGGGTATTTTGTGACATGGTATTTATTATGGCCAAGTAGAGATGATTTCAACTTTCCTTCAGGGCAGCACCACCTTTCCTGACTCCTTCCCATGCCTTTCATATTTTCCTTAGAGCTGTACTTTTTTCACACTAACACTTTTAGTAGAAATTTCCAACATAAAAAATTAAAAAGGTCAATTTTATGATGAAGTACGGTAGTTTAGATATTCTAAATGGCACCCTAGACTCAAGAAGCTAATTGCTTTTTCATAGCATAACTCTTTGGAGTGCCCACTCAGCAGACTGGCCTGGACAAAGAGCAGGATGCGTCTCTCTCTTCTGGTTCAAGGTCCGCTGGGACCTCCTGAGACGAGTGAAGTCGTAAAGAAATAGAAATCACCTGGAGCCTGGGAAAATGATAATCAAGTAAAACTACAATTATGACAGTCTTAATCCATCTGTCTCTGTGTATCTGCTCTGTTTCATCACCTGCTTGGTCACAGGTGTACTCTTAATCAAGTCAGAAATGACACAACCCCCCCCAAACTCAGGCTGGTGAGTGTGGGACACACACATATCATTTCTAGCTCATTTACATAGACCAGCTGCAGAGATGGGTTACAAGTTTATGCACTGCCAAGTGTGGAGATACAGAAATTTTAAGGGCAGGAGGATTAAAAGAAGACCTGGGTTCTTCCTAGAGGAAGTGTTTCACGAAATAATCTTTTAATGATTTCTGTTAGTACGTAATAGCAGAACTGTCTGTATGCTTTATAGGAACAATAAAATTTAGCAATTTGGGGTAGAGAAAATATAGGTAGGAAAAGTTAGCTTAAGTGCTATAAATAACAAATGCTGTTAACCTACATTTATTTTTGCAGGCCTGAAATCCCTCATTAGGTTTTGCTGGAGTTCATAAGAGCATTGTTTATGCAGGTAAATATTGGTGTCATAGTGTTTCTCATTTAGGAGAGCTCTAGTGGAACAAAGACACCTAAGTGTACTTAGAGCTTCAATATAAAAAATAAATATTTCATATGATGGAATAACTGACGAGCTAAAAACTCATGACCAAAGTTAGGTATTAGAGGGCTGATGAGCCACTGTGTTAAAAATCTATTGAGCAACCAAGGATTGAGTCAGAAAAACACTCTCACCTAATTTATTTAATTGTATTTCTCAACACAAGCATATTTTCCTTATTCTTCTTCTGATTCCCACACCTCATTCTGCCACTATTTTTGTCATATTTAATGCCTTTGACCAGTTAGTTACCTTTGCATTCTGAACATTTAGTTGATTTTTTTGGCCACTTGAACGCCTCGGGATGCTGCAGAAGCTCAGGTTCTGTGTTCTGTTAGACTCTTAGTGATTATTGTGCACTTTAATTTTTCTAAAAAGAATTTATTTGACAGAGAGAGACACAGAGAGAGAGGGAACACAAGCGGGGGGAGCGGGAGAGGGAGAAGCAGGCTTCCCGCGGAGCAGGGAGCCCAATGTGGGGCGATCCCAGTACCCTGGGATCGTGACCTGAGCTGAAGGCAGACGCTTAACGACTGAGCCACCCAAGCACCCCTGTGCACTTTAATTTTAAAAAGTTTTTTAATCACGGAACACTACATCAAGAACTAATGATGTATGGTGATTAACATAACATAATAATAAAAAATTTTTTTTTCAAGACTTAAGAAAACCCTGGGAGAAAACCGATTACTCTTATGAATTCTAGTTTATAATGGAGGAGACAGAGGCAACGGGAAAATAACTCTCTGAAGGTCGTGCAGTGAGTCAACAGGAAAGATGCCATTTCCCCCCCCGCCTTCTTTGCTGACTGAAGCACTTACTCATTAAGTCCCGAGTGAGCTTGTTTGGAACCTACATTCATAAAAGTGGCAAACAAATAACAATGGTCTAAATAAGTCCTCATTCTGCCCACTGTTGAACAAGTTCCCTAAATTGTTTTATTTCAATCTTCTTGACCTATCCGGTCACTGCTAGTTATTTTGCTGCGTTCTTTTACTTTTTTGTATATACATAGATAGTCAAGTCCAGGAGACAATGCCAGTTGCTTCGATTCTCAAGAAGGGACCTAAAGTGGTTGTGTTTCAGCAGTTTAAGTTGTTGGGGTGACAGAAAGAGACAGTGTTTGTTTCTGTTACTGGGCATTTATGTGGCTTCCCTTGATGATGACACAGGAACTCCCTGTGTAGATAACTCCCGTTATCTACCCCAAGATATAGCAAATCTGGGGCATATTTTCAATCCCATAGGCCTCAGGTCACTCAAGGAAACCCATGGCCAGGACACAGGGCATGAAGGAAACTCTGAAGTGAAATAGGTTCAAATTATCCTCCATTCCTATATTAACATATGTGTTCTTGGAGCCCTCCCACTTCAGCAGAATTTGCCTTCCATTTTCTTTTTCTTCTAATGTGATTTTAAAATAAAGTGTTTTTAATGCATCACAGTCTTCTGGAAATAAAGGACCTCTAAAGACATAAAGCAGGTTGCCCAGAATCCTCCAAGACTCTTGCTGGAGGATGGACATGATTTAGGATTTGGTTATTCAGTCCACTGTTATCAAGGTAGGACTACTGTACTTGGTGAAGGCACAGAACAATATTTAACCTTCTTAAAACTCTCAAAAATCAAATCAATGAGTGGATTGCATGGCAAATATTTTCAAGAAAGTGATGGAATATTTACATTTCTCTGAGATTCATTCTACTGTCCATGTAAGACTTGATTTGCCTGGGAAACTTCTCAGTGGGTTTAGGCTGGGATTCTGGGCTGGCCCGCTTCCCTGATATATTTGTATGCATCTAAATCTTCTGTAGATAAATTATTTTCAGAATCTGTGGCAGAGAGGACAGTTTATTAATTCCTGATGGACCACAAGGTATTGTCCTTATTGACAATCTGTTTTTCCTGGGAAGTCTACAGTAGCAGTGAATCCTATTAACTGAGTCAAAGTCAAATGAAGATATTAAGAGAAACAGAGAACAGTCCTTCTAAGCACCACTGAAGAAATACTGCACGAAAAAAGAGGGAGGTAGAGGAGGTTGAAAGGTATATATTGCATAAAAAAAAAAGTGTACAAAAATAAAAAAAAAAAAAAAAAAAAAGCCCACTCTAAAAAAAAAAAAAAAAAAGAAGAAGAAGAAGAAAAGAAAGAAAATAAAATTCTATTCACCCATTCCTATTCACCTATTCATACCTTTCAGGTAAAACAAAATTCAAATATTTTTATAAATCTACCGGCACACTTAGCTGACTGTGCAAATATAGTCTTCACTTCTGTCAATAAATATTCATGTTAATTTTCTGGATAAAAAATCAATTTCATGCTAGAAGGAATACTGTGGAAAGTGGCTAGATTAAACTATGGCTCCCGGCTACACGTTTCCAGCACCAAAAATAACCATATGGTATTGAATGTGTGCAGGTCACTCTGGAGATTTACTGTAATTATGTCATGATGTGCTTATTGTTATGGATCCAGCAGCCTTTCTTGCCTCTCTACCTGCTTTGTTCAAGAGCAGCTGCTGACTTCAAGCTGTTGTCTGTTTCCAGCACAGAGGCTGAATGAAGAAATGCTTTCTAGGGAAGTCCTGTTCCAAAGTAGGGACAGCAACAATAAATGGATTCAATGGGGGAACATAAAGTTCACTGGGCAAAAGTCTAGTAATCAGCCTGTGTTAATTTAATGCTGCCAGTTCCAACTGGTAAATAACACTGCCTTTGCAATTTATGCAGAGTTAAAAGGGATGGGGGATGTATTTAATGGATAGAGGAATATAATATTACTTTGCAGAGGGCCTGATTGTGATCGTTTCATTAAAATGATTGCATGAGTGAGCCTCAACTACTATTCCTACTCACCATATGTGCTAAGACAGCAGAATTGTGGATGTGAGCGTGCAGAACACTCCATTATTTTTTGCTAAAGATAATGCTCAGTAAAAATATATATACACATGTACTTGTTTAACTACGTGCCATATATTAAGTGTTCATATATGCAGACAGTGCTTTTAAGCAAATGCCTAAAACACTTGATGGAATGGTGTTTATGAGAAGCACATTTATGGTAATTGGCTTGGGTTACTGATTTTATGGCAATGGTGTCTGTTTTTCCCTTTGTAAAAATGTTTCAAAATTGTTTTTAAAGTGTACTTTTATTCTTTTCACAGTTGATAAGCAAGTAGATTGGACTAGAACAGATGCAACTTGTGGAACTTGATTTTTCACACCAGGTCTCCCTGGATTCTTAGGGTGTGTGTCCTTAGGCAGGAAGTGTATAATAAACAGAAGTTATAAGCAATGGCATGTTCATGTGCCCACATCCAGGGTCTCTGGACCTCTTTGGTTTTCCCTGGCATGCCTCCCTCAGTGCACTCCCTATGCTCCAGTCACACGAACACCTGGCCTTTCCTTTTTCCCTTCACCTGCTGCTCCGTGGGAACTTCCTCTCATCCTTCAGAACCGAGTCAGGGGTACCTCACTTCTGCCCCTGCCTTCCTAATCTCCCCAGGCTGGGTTGAGTGTTCCTTATCTGAGTTCCCCTGTTACCTGGACCTTTTTTCTAACGTCCTACTTACCACATCACCTTGTAATATAGTTTTTAAAGATTTTATTTCTTTATTTGACAGCGAGACACAGTGAGAGAAAGCACAAGCAGGGTAAGCGGGAGAGGGAGAAGCAGGCTCCCCGCCGAGCAGGGAATCTGACATGGGGCTCGATCCCAGGACCCTGGGACCATGACCTGAGCCGAAGGCAGACGCCCAACGACTGAGCCACCCAGGCGCCCCACCGTGTAATATTTATCTTCAACCCGGAATATACCCCTGAGGGCAGGAAATTTGTATACCAAATGACACTGTCCTGACTTAGAAGACTACCAAATAAGTATTTTTTTCTAAGAGCATGACTTGAGGGAGAAGTACAGTGTATATATCAGTGTAACGTACAGGCTAGATCATGATTCCCTAACACCCGCATCATGACATGGGCTGCTCATTGTAAAGAGTTCAAATTACACTAACTGTTCTGAGGAATAGTTTGGGTATTTGAAATCATAAAGAAGTGATGGTTTCCATATTAAATGCACAGTTTATCTTGTGTTAACACTGGAGCCTAAACCACATAAGTGACTTTTTCATTGTGATTATAATATACAATAGTGGGGTCCCAACGGCCGCCATCATAAACATAAAAAAATTAGTTTCTATGAGAAAAACAACCACCTTAGTTTTTAAAAATTACTTGATTTTATGCCCACTTACCTCACTTAGTTTTATGTTTATTTTTAGATTATGTTGTGGGGAGAGACAAAGAGTACCTTCGTGAGAATATGAGTACTTCGGCTCAAGGGCTATTATGTCATCTACAAACCTTGCAATCATTTACAGATTCTGAGAAAAATAGCAAAGATACTTGCTTATTCCTTCTACCCTACATTAATACCGCATGAAAATATGAAAAAGTAAAGCCAGCATGGAATACTACTCTTGTGATGCATTGGTGAATTAAAACTTTCTAGTTACAATAGGAGTTAAACCAGTACTTCAGAGAAAGTCAAAATGTATCAGTAAATGGAGTACATTTTATAATAAAGTTAGTTTTAAGTCCCTTTGATAAAAGATAGCTAAATACTCAGTTTTATCCCAATATTACATTACAGACTTTTATCCTGTACCTTTAAGTATCAAAATATAACTAACTGATGACTGATGACTATGGAGGCAATTAGAGTGTACCACACATAAGGAAGAGGTCAGAGGCAGTAATCTGATTACTTTAAGATCTATATTCAAAAGAGAAGCTAGAGTGTACATCTGAATGTGTTACCATGTGCTTTTCCCATTGTGTGTTTCCAGACTGTGTTGTTCTACATTGTAAGAGGAGGTGGTAGGAGGGAGGCCTCACTTGTTACCAATGGGGGAATATCTTGGAGTTGAAAAATCAAATAGGTCAAATTTTCCTATGGATAATGCTAGGAGTATGACTTTTCTCCATCCTTATTTGGTCAGGATGGTCTTCTTGAAAGGGTTTAAGTAAATGGGTGTTACATGCAACTAATGAATCATCGAACACTACGTCAAAAACTAATGATGTACTATATGTTGGCTAACTGAACATAATAATAAAAAAAAAGAGTATGCAGGAAAAAGTAATCTTGGATAACACAAAAGAAAAAAGAAATGTGAAGTTGTGAGCTGATGCTGGAAGCAGTAGCTATGCAACCTGAAAATTAGGGACAGAGGTGGAAACAATGTATGAGGCCACTGACCTTAATTTTTCTAATTCCAAGTGAAGGCACTCAACTGAAGGGGGCCAGAAACATCTTTGAGAAGAATTTGGATTTTATGGAGGAGTGACAGGGAGCAAACACGGGATTTGGGGGACTGGTAGGCAATAAAGCCGGTTTTGGCAGCAGAATTTTGTGCTGAGTGGGAAGGAGACAGACTGAGAGCAGTGAGGACGGTTGGAAATTAAATTGAAGGGGTCCAAAAGTGTGGTGATGAGAGTGAAGATCACTACATGGGCAGTGGGAGGGTGCAGAGGTGACTTCTAGAGACCTTTTGGTAGAAGTGATCCAGAATTTTTGGACAATCTTAATGTAGCATAAGAAAATATAGAGGTAAAGACAGCCTAATTCCATGCTTGGAATAAAAGTAATGTTTCCTATAATGCAATTTAGAAAGGGGGGATTTGAAGGGAAACAAAATGTTACAACCTAAGGGTGGTTCAGTATTTGCAAATCAATCAATGTGATACATCACATCAATAAGAGAAAGGATAAAAACCATATGATCATTTTAATAGACACAGAAAAAGCATTTGACAATCATGATAAAAGCCCTCAGCAACGTAGGTTTAGTGGGAACATTCCTCAACATAATAAAGGCCATATATGAAAAGTCCACAGATAACATCATCCTTAATGGGGGAGAGCTGAGAGCTTTTCCCCTAACATCAGAAGCAAGGCAAGGACATCCACACTCACCACTTTTATTTAACATAGTACTGGAAGTACCTAGCCCCAGCAATCAGGTAACAAAAAGAAATAAAAGATATCCAAATTGGTAAGGAACCAGTAAAACTTCACTATTTGCAGATGACATAATACTATATATAGAAAACCAGAAAGACTCCACGAAAAAAAACCCCTAGAGCTGATAAACAAATTCAGTAAAGTCACAGGATACAGAATCAATGTGCAAAAATCTGTTGCATTTCTATACATCAATAATGAAGCAGCAGAAAGAGAAGTTAAGAGAATAATCCCATTCACAAATGCACCAAAAATAAGATACTTAGGAATAAACCTAACCAAAGAGATGAAAGACTTGTACTCTGAAAACTACAAAATGCTGATGACAGAAACTGAAGATGACACAAAGAAATGGAAAGGCATTCCATGCTCATGGATTGGAAGAATGCATATTGTTAAATGTCTTACTACCCAAAGAAATCTACACATTTAATGCAATCCCTATCAAAATGCCAATAACATTTTTTCATAGAACTAGAACAAAGAATCCTGAAATTTGTATGGAACGACAAAAGACTCCAAATAGCCAAAGCAATCTTGAAAAGGAAAAACAAAGCTGGAGGTATCATAATTTCAGACTTCAAGTTATATTAGAAAGCTGTAGTAATGAAAACAGTATGGTACTGGCACAAAAATGGACACATAGATCAATAGAACAGAATAGAAAACCCAGAAATGAACCCACAAATTATGATCAATTAATCTTTGACAAAACAGAACATCCAATGGGAAAAAAGTTTCTTCAACAGATGATGTTGCGAAAATTGGACAGCAACATGCAAAAGAATGAAACTGAACCATTTTCTTACACTATACACAAAAATAAGTTCAAAATGGGTTAAAGACCTAAATGTGAGACCTGAAACCATAAAAATCCTAGAAGAGAACACAGGCAGTAACTTCTTTGACATTGGCCATAACAACTTATTTCTAGATATGTCTCCTGAGGCAAGGGTAATAAAACCAAAGGTAAACTACTGGGTCTACATCAAAATAAAAAGCTTTTGCTCAGCACAAGAAACAATCAACAGAACTAAAGGCAACCTACTGAACAGGAGAATATATTTGCAAATGACATAGCCAATAAAGGGTCAGTATCCAAAATACACCAAGAACTTATAAAACTCAACACCCCAAAACCAAATAATCCAATTAAAAATGGACAGAAGACACGAAGAGATGACCAACAGACACATGAAAAGATGCTCATAATCACTTATCATCAGGGAGATGCATATGAAAACTACCATGAGATGTTACCTCACACCTGTCGGAATGGCTAAAATCAACAAAACAAGAAACAGCAAGTGTTGGCGAGGATGTGGAGAAAGGACAAGGCTCGTGCACTGTTGGTGGGAAGGCAAACTGGTGCAATCACTATGGAAAACAGTATGGAGGTTCCTGAAGAAGTTAAAAATAGAACTACGTTATGATCCAGCAATTACACTACTGGGTATTTACCCAAAGAATACAGGAACACTATTCAAAGGGATACATGCACCCCCTATGTTTACAGCAGCATTATTTACAATAGCCAAGATATGGAAGCAGCCCAAGTGTCCACTGATTGATAAATGGATAAAGAAGAGGGGGTATATATATAAATATATGATGGAATATTATTCAACTATAAAAATAATGAAATATTGCCATTTGCAATAACATGGATGGAGCTACAGAGTATAATGCTCAAGCAAAATAAGTCAGAGAAAGACAAATACCATATGATTTCATTCATATGTGGAATTTAAGAGACAAAACAAGCAAAGGGAAAAATAAGAGAGGGAGACAGACAAATCAAGAAACAGACTCTTAATTATAGAGAACAAACTGATGATTACCAGAAAGGAGGTGGGGATGGGTGACATAGGTGATGGGGATTAAGGAGTGCACTTGTCATGATGAGCGCAGGGTGTTGTATGAAGTGCTGAATCACTGTATCACACACCTGAAACTAACATTACACTATATGTTAACTAACTGGAATTAAAATAAAAACTTATAAAAAGTTACAGCTTAACCTGCTGCCTTTCTTGCATCCTTTTCTTTTTTCTTATTTCCTTCCTTCATATCATTTTAAACACCTTCTCCAGGCATAGTGGGAAGTTGGGAGAGTAAGGTAGGGAGAATGGGTAAGGGGTCTGAAATAATTTGATTCTGAAATGACAAGCAAATGTGGCAATATTAACACAGTGCTTTGGGGGATAAAAGTATGACAATAATGTATAGAACAACAGAACAGGAGAGAAAGGAAGTGGAGTCAGTGTGTTCCAGGGAAAGAGGTTTATAACCACCTAGGGGGAGACACACTTAGACAACCATGGTGGTGATAGGGATGAAGGCTCAACCTGAGATGCACCATAGAGGAAGAAGAGGTAGGAAGAACCCAACTGAGGCAAAAAGGGACAGGAAAAAAATTCTAAGGTTAAAAAGGCCTGAGGAAACAGAAAAAGGCAAGGCTCAGAAAGATTCATTCAAAGTTAAAGACAGAGTAGGAGGGTATAATGTAAACTCTGTGAAGGTGAAACACTGAATGTGATAAGAGAATAACACTTGGCTGGGATGCCTGGGTGGCTCAGTTGGTTAAGCGTCTGCCTTCGTCTCAGGTCACGATCTCAGGGTCCTGCGATCGAGTCCCGCATTGGGGTTCCTGCTCAGTGGGGAGCCTGCTGCTCTCCCCTGCTTGTGCTCTCTCTCTCTCAGACAAATAAAAAATAAAATCTTAAAAAAAAAAGAGAGAATAACACTTGGCTATATTGTTATTTTTGTTAACATTTGGAAAATAGAAGGAAAGGGAAAAAAGTTAATAGAATATCAGTAATATTAAATTGGAGACATTAGAAATGTTTTTTATCAAGAGGACACTCACATTCAGAGTAGAGGAAAATTGACCTGTGATGAATAAAGTTGGTTAGTAAATTGTTTTCCAAAAGAGTAATAGTCAGCTGACTACTAGAAGCAAGAAAATAATAAGAGTTGATCAGTGATAAAGGGACAGGATTATTGGATAAATGGAAGTTCTGTAAGATACTGTAACAGCCAGACTTTAGGGAACCCCCCTGTCTCCCCACCTCCTGATGCTCATGGCCTTGCATACTTTTGAGTGAGGATATGACCTGTGACTTGCTTCTAACCAAGAGAATACACAAAGGTGATGGGATGTATATGATTACATGTCCATGATTACCTACGTAAAATTATAAGGCCTGTCTTGCAGAAGTCTCCTGCTTGCTGGTTTCAAGAAGCAAGCTGCCAGGTTGTAGGGTGCCTACGTTAAGAGGTGTCTTAGTCAATTTGGGCTGGTATGACAAAGTACCATAGACAGAGTGTCTTATATAAAACAGAAATTTATTTGTCACCATTCTGGAGATTCACAGTCCTAGATTAAGTTGCCAGCATGGCTGGGTTTTGGTAAAAGCCCTCTTCTGGGTCGCAGACTGTTAATTTCTTGTTGTATTCTCATATTCTCACATGCCTGAGAGCAGAGAGAGGTGCAGCAAAGTCTCATGCCTCTACTTATAAGGGCACCAAATCCATTCACTAGGGATCCAACTTCATGACTGAATTACCTCCCAAAGGCCCCCACCTTCTAATAGCGTCACACTGGGGGTTAGGACTTCATTGTACAAATTCTGAGGGGACAAAAAATTAGTCCATAACAGGAGGCCCACAAGACAATGCATTAACTGTAGGTAGTGTCTAGGAGTTGAGGGAGGCCTCTGTGCGACCACCAGTAAGAAACTAAAGCCCTCAGTCCTATAGCCACACAGAACTGAATTCTGTCAGTGACCTCACTGAGCCTGGAAGTGAATCCTTCTCCAGGCAATCCTCAGATGAGACCACAACTCTGACCAAAGCCTCAATTGTCACCTTTTTAAAAAAATTTAAATTCAATTAACATACGGGCGCCTGGGGGGCTCAGTCGGTTAAGCGACTGCCTTCGGCTCAGGTCGTGATCCTGGAGTCCCAGGATCGAGTCCCGCATCGGGTTCCCTGCTCAACAGGGAGTCTGCTTCTCCCTCTGACCTTCTTCCCTCTCGTGCTCTCTGTCTCTCATTCTCTCTCTCTCAAATAAATAAATAAAATCTTTTAAAAAAATAAATAAATTCAATTAACATATAATGTGTTATTGGTTTCAGAGGTACAGCTCTGTGATTCATCAGTCTTATATAATACTCAGAGCTCATTACATCACATGCCCTCCTTAATGTCCATCGATTGTCACCTTTGAGAACTCTGAAGCAGAGGACTCAGCTAAGCTGTGCCCAGAGTTCTTTCCCGTAGAAATTATGAGGGAAATGTGGGTTGTTTTAAGGTACTAAATTTCTGGAAAATTGATACAGTGGCAATGAGCTAACTATCATAGACATCAAGGTATAATGAAGAAGTTTCTGGACTATTGAGAATAGAACCATATTTTAGTAGTCTAGGTACTTTACCTTTCTGAGTCATGGTTTGCCTTGTTCATAAAATGAGGGAGTTGGAGTAGAATCTCTCTCACATTTTTTTCTAGCCTTAATTTGATCTAAATGAAGAATTCTCAGGATAAGGAGCTTTTATAATATAGCCCATGCAGGAGTTTTATTCATTGTGCATTTGATCTGATGCTAGGCACAATGATAATCACTTGTCATACATTTTCACTTTGATTTCCAAAAATTCCTTATTGCTATCCCCATTAAGATGGGAGTGCTCAGGCGGGGGATATTAAATTATTTAACAAATGCACAGTGTCAGAGCTGTGATTTGCACCCAGATCTGTCCAATTACAATGTCTATGCTTTTAAACACCCCCTCCCATGAGAAGTTACGGCTGGAGGATGGTTTGGGCTAGAAGTAAGCTTTATCTTTGTGGAGTCCTGAGGAAGCCAGGGCCAAGTAGATAATGGAATAGGATCTATGAGGTTGACATGTGATCAACATGAATACTGAAATCTTAATATCATCTTGACTTAGGGTTTTTTTCTCGCAGCTTTGTGGGGTTTTTTTCTAGGGGAAGACTGCCTTTATTTTTTTTTTTAAGATTTTATTTATTTATTTGAGAGAGGGAGAGAACACCAGCAGGGTGAGGGGCAGAGGGAGAAGCAGCCTGATGTGGGGCTCCATCCCGGTTTTCCGGGATCATGACTTGAGCTGAAGGCAGATGCTTAACCCACTGAGCCACTCAGGTGCTCCGAAGACCACCTTTCTTAAAGTCACCTCACTTCCACAGTGAATTGACCAGAACAATCTCTAAAACCTCTTCCAGTTTCAATGTTCCAAGTTTGTTTCATGTCTAGACTGATTTGCTTTGGAAAACATCTTGCAAATAATCTCAGATGTAATATGGTTTGCATGTTTTTAGTGTTCAGTTTTGAATGACAAATGGATCAATCTTTGAGAAATCACTTCATTAAACAATCACATTTCATATTTCATATTACTACTAATTATAATTATTTTCTGCCTTTTAGTTTAAAGTAGAATCCTTTACCTCTCCACAGGGACTCAAATTAGTAGAACTTTTTTATGTTGCTTAGGTCTCTACAGGAGCCTTCCACATGTTTAGTTCAAGTCACTTGTGTGACATATGAGAAATATCCCTGGTACCTAACTAGTTAATTTGACAGTCCCTCATCTTTAGAAGCCCCAGACCTAGTGGGTTTTAAACCTGTAAAGGGAGGGAAGGAAGAAGGAAGAAGGAAAGAAAGAAGGAAAGGGAAGGGAAAGAAAGAGAAGAAAGGAAGGATGGAAGGAAAGAAGGAAGGAAGGAAGGAAGGAAAGAAAGAAAGAAAGAAAGAAAGAAAGAAAGAAAGAAAGAAAGAAAGAAAGAAAGAAAGAAAGAAAGAAAGAAAGAAAGAAAGAAA